>NW_019208941.1:0-69840 GCF_001890105.1 Penicilliopsis zonata CBS 506.65
TTATAAGCATAGAGTTATATACTTATATATATAATACTTATAATATAGATATTTTAACTAAAGTTAGATATTTATATATATTTATAATACTATAGTAATTTTAACTAAAGTTAGTTTTCCCTATGTATTTATAATACTATGGTAAAATACTATAAGTTAGGTAAGTATAGGTATGAGTAAAACCTAACCTATACTAACCTATCTAGATAATAATTATAGGCTTGGCGTCATGTGCCGGGTACCCATGGGTTACCTAATTAAAACCCGCTATACCCATGGGTGGGTATGGGTTTGCCCTAGGCATACCCGGAAACCCGGTGGGTTAGGAATCTAGTGCCCCAAACCCGACCCGCGGGTCGGGTTTAGCCAGTCTAATTCTTTTAATATTAAAGGTTATATTTATAGGCAGTCTATTAGGGTGATATAATTATTTATAATATTTAATATTATTAATAGATTAACTTACTATCTAGTAAATTAGTATAAATAAGTTATATTAACTAGATATAATTAGGCTTATAACTTTTAGCTAAATAATATAAAGATTCTTCCTATATAGAGCTAATAATAAGATAATATTAAATTAACTAACTAGATAACTTTTAGGGATAAATATTATTTATAATATATAAGTATATAGTAAGGTTAGGCCCTGATAATACATGAATAATAGGAATATTAATAAGAAATAGTTAATAAATAGTTAAGTTAATAATATAAAGAGAAACCATATATCTGACGATGGGTATCTGTATATCCATCATAGTCAACACATCCTTAGTAGAGGAACTCTCTATCTTATTATTTTGCTGGCGTCTAGAACGTTTCATTATTAAAGCCTGTGAAGCCTATAGAAAAAAATGGCTATAACTATAAGCATAATTAGGCAAAGTGGCGAGTAGCTCTTAAAGAGATTACCGGTGACTTCTTTTATTCTAATTTACTCAGGGCTAAGTGGGTAGAAATGATAAGAGAAGGAGGCATAAAGATAGAAATAAACAGGCTATAGTGAGAGTTAAGGGGCGGAGGACTCGCGATTGGTAGAGCTATAGGATTAAAAAGAATATAGGAATAGAAAAGGGGCCATGGTGGGCAGAAATGGTGATGTCTCAGTGCCGTAATAGTAAGGGTATTTTAGCCTTTAGTCAATGCTGAGCTAATATTACTAGCCTCTGCATGTTGTAGTCACTAGAACAGAACTTGCAGGAGGTTGCTACTTCTAAGTGGGTCCAGCAAGTATGTGGTTATAGCTGTAGTTAGGGCGTGTTATGATGATGTTATTATATATTACTAAAGGGCCGCCAAAAATAGCAGTCATTTAGTAAGTCTAACTTATTTAAGAGTAGAAGATTTAAGTATAACTATAAATGAGATGATTAAATCATTTATTAAATTAGTTATTAAATCTTTAGAGAGAGTTAGGGAAAAACTAGATAAAAATTAATAAGGCTAATATAGTAATATTAGACCCTTTACTTCTAGACTAGTCACTAATAATTCTATCTAGATATAGATGTCTAACAATAGAGGCTAGTAGTAGAGGAAAAACTAGTAAGGGAACTATAGGAACTAGAAATAGCAGAATTATCCTGCCCTAAACTCTATAATAGTATATAGCTATATATCTATATAAATAGTAGAGATTTTAACCTATAACTATACCACCTTAATACTAATTATTTAACTGATAGAGTTAATAGATAACTATATAGAGAATAAGCTTTCCCTAGAAGCTTAGCTAAGATTTGTAGCCCCTCTAGTTATTAAGATATTAAAGATATTATAGAAACCTTAATTAAATTTAATATAAGAATTCTATGTTAACTATATTTAGGTTTCTATAACATCTTTAACCCCTTATAACTCCACCACCAGGGGTAGTGAGGTTTCTTTATTTTCCAGTCTGATTCGCTTAACATCTTGGTGGGGCCCCTCAAGCCCCTGAGCGTAGCGAGGGTTACAGGCTCATTCCTATATATGCAGGGATAAGGACCTTGCTTCTCTTTCACTCGACTACCAACCATTACTCAGTATTCCTGATGCGGAACAATGAGCCAGAACAGTGAGTTTTTTGTCGAAGGGATACATCAAAATTACCATCAAGGGCCACGAATTACCAGCTGATAGAAACAAGATAGAAACGCACCCAATTCTATTGACATTAATACATCTCACCTCTATTGAAGAGATATATTGAAATCTTTTGTCTTACATCTGAAAGAAAGATTATGTTGGAGGTGTTTGCCTAGTTAGGCTTAGTGTCATCCTACTTGCCTTTTCTCTCTCGCCTGCGCGCGTCCTAGATAGGTTTACTAAATATCCATTATATATATCTCTTCTGCTTTCTCTAGGCCTTCTGTGCCTTAATAGATTATCTTTAGCGTAGAACTTTGCGGTGAACCAGCCACAGTGACTAATAGACAACATAGGCAAGGGAAAATACAATGAATGTAGTACAGTTGTTACACTGGAATGTCACATATTGCTAATTCTCTATATTAGTTAGTCTAGGTGATTCTTTTAATTGGTCAATAGCCTTTGCGCATTCTATAGTCCTTGCTTTCTTAGCACAAATTTAGATAGGCTCATCCAAAATGAACAATCCAGATGAGATATGTTATATATAAACCTGTATAATAAGGTTAAATTTAACTATAAATAAAGTGGAGTGGCGTAATTTTTAAGAAGTCTAACTTTATTTTCTATTTCCCCCATCTCACAAAGGGGCTATTCCTGGTCCTTTACTTTTTTGCACTATGGTTCTCAGAGAATTCAAATCAAAGGCTCTGGATAGCCTTTGCACTGATGAACAACTTGATCTCTTGAACTCTATCGACACCCTTCGATCCCAGGGAATCAGCCATTATGTTTCTTTGCCACAAATTATTGTGTGTGGTGACCAGTCATCTGGAAAGAGCTCTGTACTTGAAGCAATTTCTGGAGTTTCTTTTCCTGTCAAAAGCAACCTCTGTACCAGATTTCCGACAGAACTTGTGCTCCGCAAAGACCCCAGGGCCGGAGTTAGAGTTTCTATCGTACCTCATCAGTCGCGCAGTGAAGCAGAGCAACAGTCATTAGGGAGTTTTTGTGAAGAGCTTGATGGATTCGATGGGCTTCCTCAACTGATTGAGAATGCCAAAGCTGCAATGGGCATCTCCACACATGGAAAGGCATTCTCAAATGATCTTCTGCGGGTTGAGGTGTCAGGGCCCGACAGGCCGCACTTGACTATCGTCGATCTTCCGGGACTTATACACTCTGAGACAAAACAACAATCTGCGGCTGATGTGCAGCTGGTCCAGGATGTGGTCCAGTCATATATGAAAGAGCCGCGAAGCGTCATTCTAGCAGTGGTCTCCGCGAAGAATGACTACGCGAACCAGATTGTGTTACGGCTGGCAAGGGACGCTGACCGGTCGGGCAATCGAACCTTAGGCGTCATCACGAAACCCGATACATTGACTGCAAACTCGGAAAGCGAAAGAATGTTCATATCTTTGGCAAATAACCGGGACGTTGAATTCCGGCTGGGATGGCATGCGCTCAAGAATATGGATACCGACCAAGGGACTTGGACAGTTGGGGAACGGGATCAAAAGGAGCGTGACTTCTTCTCCAAGGGAGCTTGGGGAGGACTGCCATCCTCCTTGGTTGGGATCGACTCACTACGAACCCGCCTCAGTCAATTGCTTCTGCGACAGATTGCGGCTGAGCTTCCGAGTCTTATTGAGGAGATAAAAGCAAAGGAGTACGAGTGCACACAGCAACTGAAAAAGCTTGGCCAGCCGCGAGCTACGTTAGACGAGCAGAAGTGCTATCTTTTGAAAATCAGTCAATCTTTTCAATCTTTGGTCAAGGCTGCTGTTGATGGCACTTACAACGACGTGTTCTTCGAAGGTATCCAATCGTCTACAGGACGTCAGAAGCGTATCCGCGCTATTACCCAGAATCTGAATGAAGTGTTTGCGGAGCGGCTCAGTCAGGGGGGCCACTACCGAAAAATAGCAGAACATGAGAATCAACGTGCCACCGAGGGCCAAATCCTGGTCACGCGAAGTGGCTTTATTAGCCATATTCAGGAACTTATGAAACAGACGAAAGGGCGGGAACTGCCTGGAACATTCAACCCTATGATCGTCGGTGAACTCTTTCTAGAACAATGCCGTCCCTGGGAAACTATGGCACGCCGACATATTCTTACGACCTGGCAGGCAGCCGAGAGATTTTTGTGGCTTTTGATTAGACATATATCTGACGAAGCAACTTCGGTCGTTCTCTTCGCGGAAGTCATCTCCCCTGCACTGGATCAACTTCGAAAAGTCCTGGTCCAGAGATGCGAAGAAATCCTTGAACCTCATCAAAAAGGCCATCCAATCACCTATAATCACTACTTCACTGACACCCTGCAGAAGATCCGTGCCGGGAGGAGGCAAGATGAGATAAGCAAAATCATTCAACAGTTCTTTGAGGTAGATGATCTACAGACGTCCCATTACCTCCAAGGAAATTACCATCTACAGGCTCTCCATGACTCACTTCTCGAGTGCCGTGAGCCTGATATGATGAAATTAGCTTCGGCTGAGGCTTTAGATTGCATGCTCGCATATTACAAGGTACGGAAAAATACTAGTTCATCCCTATGTTCTCATCTGATCAGTTCTGAATCGTCCAGGTGGCATTGAAACGATTCATCGACGACATCGCGGTGGAAGTAGTAGAGGTCAGACTGGTCCAGTCTCTGGCTTCTATATTCACGCCCATCCAGGTATTCGAAATGCCGCCTGCATTGGTATCGCGCATCGCCGGTGAGTCTGAGGAAAGCCGTACACTGCGAGAGCAATTGTACAGAAAGATACAGATCCTTAGGAACGGCTTAGGGACCTGTCGACGCTTCGTTGATAGCCGTGGCATGGGCACGGAGGATGTAAAAGCGACACAGAATTTTGATGCCAAGCCCCAGGACCGGCCTGACCATACATCGTTGCACATTCAGCTTGCGGACCATGAAGTTTTGGATGATTTTGGGAGCCCTTATGAAGAAGGTTTTGAGGATAAAAACGAAGGTGAATATGTCTGCGAAACGCCTACTGAACTCGTTTCTGATCCTCAGTGTGTTGAATGGAGTGACGGAGATGACCAGCCTACAGCCGCCTTGTTAGCTACAGAAGATTGTATGCCGCCTGAGACTGTTCTGCCCGAAGAACCCCCAGCTAGGATAAGCTCATCGAAGAAAAAGGGCAAAAAGGGTTCGAAGCACTAGCTTACTATATTAGACTTCAATTGTTAAGGCGATATTCCCTTATGAGTCCTCTGGGTGGAGTTTTAGTTGTTAATTTTCTATTTTGATCCACTCTCATGCGAAGAATACAAGTATTGGATAGTATATCAGTCCAGATGCGATGCCTGATGAAGTACATATTAAGAGCCATGGAGGAGCTATGTCATTTTAAAATAGTAAAGCTACTAATTATCCTCCTACTAAATTCCCTCAGTCCAATTAAGTGGCGCAAGTTGGTGCATAAGCATGGATCATTATTGAGTCTTCACTATGTTAAATGGCCCAAAATTTATTAAAGGTGACAGCCAAGGTTTAAGATTAAGGCATACCTTAGATAAATTCAATACACATCCATGTGTTTATTTAATTAAGCATAGCTTATACTATTTAATTATCACCCTGTTGATGAGCATACCATGCTATGTTATTCCAAATCTACTTATTCTCTATTTTGGACTCTATGATTCAGGGATTTTATTTCTGGTAAGAGTGATTTCCAAAAAACGCCTATATATTCGTTTCACCTATTTATATGTGTCTCCGAGGGGTGCAGAGGAAATCATTGTTCAGGTGTCAATACTGAAGATAACTATGTTATACAGTATATGATGGAGAGCAGTAATCATGCCATCAATGCTCTGGCGCCGAAGCTCTAGGCTATTGGCATTATTGTTACTCTTTCTGGGGATCAAGATCCGGATCTTCTGGACTACTCTGCGATCTAAGGAAACTGCCTCAGGGAGCCGAAGTTGACGGAGATGGAAAGTTTAGGTGGATAGAAGGGAAAATAGAGGCCGGAAAAAAGTTGAGCTGAGCTAGGATGCTTATCATATATAACTGCTGTGGTGGACGCCCCAGTGGACAGAGAGCTCATGCACTATAAGCATATAGAAAGGGCAGCGGAACCAAGCGAGCGAGTCGAGTCGACAGAGGCATGTCTAAGGCTGATCAGTTAGTATTTCAGGTCTTCGTGCAACTTTTTTTTTGGATATACAATAATCTTTCAGGAAAGATTTGTAATCCGGCAATGGGCCAGCCCCTTAAGCCCCTGAGCGTAGTGAGGGTTATAGGCTCATTTAAAGTATAGGATTTGCCTTATAGATTGACAGCATGCTGACGGCCGAGTTTCAGACCTGGTTCTACCTAAGGTCGATGTCCGTTCCCGACGTTGTTGTCGGAGACCATGACTCTAAATGGATTTGCGGAGATTGTCGGTGCTTCTATGGGTGGATGTTGATATGTAGACTAGTATCAGTACCAGCATCACAGCTTCCCTACAATAGATCGTAGCATAAAGAGGATATATTGAGCATATTATTTACTATCCTTGAGAAGTAGCCTGCGTTAGAAAGACGTTGCCACGCCGACGCTCTTCTGCTCCGCCAACTGCAAGAGCTGGTCCCCCGCAACGACATCCATGATCCCCAAGCCGACACATTTGAAGACGACAGACCCCCGGCGGAGGATGTTCTGCAGCGCCTCGTCCTGGGCAAGGGAGGCCATGACTTCGCCGATCTCCGTGACGGCGTCGGGCGAGACGCCCGCTTGGATGAGCTCGCCCGCCTCCTTCAGACAGGCGCTTCGCGAATCGACGGCCAGCAGATCCCCCGCCAGACAGGTCTGGGAGTCGACCTCCTGCATGTGCGGCTTGTAGGAGCCGATCAGGCTGATGTAGCGGTTGGTGCGGGTGGCGGAGAGGTAGCGGTGCGGGAACAGCGGGCTGGTGGACGGGGTGCAGCAGAAGATGGCGGCCGCGTCGGCGACGGCGGTCTGCAGCTGGGCGTCGTAGGCGTCGTTGCCGTCCCTGGCGAGGGCGTGGAACTGCACGGCGGGATACTCGCGGCGGAGCGGGGCGAGCACGGCGGCGTCAAACGCCGCCAGAGAGGCAGGGCTGCGGTTGACGACCGTCACCGTGGCGATGGACCCTCGGCGCGGGCCCAGCAGGAGCGCCAGGCGGAGATGCCACTCGGCCTGCTTGCCCGCGCCAAACATGACCAGGCCCGCGGCGTCGGTCGGCTCGAGCTCGCGCTCCGTGAAGACCAGCATGCTGGCCAGCGCCGTGCGGAAGGCCGTCAGCTCCTCGGCGTTGAGAACGCCGCGCAGGTCGCCCGAGGCGGCGTCGAACAGGCTGATGGAGCCCGCGGGCGGACCCCCCGCGCCGGGCAGCGTCACCACCTTGATGCCCGTGACGGCGCCCGCGGCGCTGGGCATGAACAACGTCGTCGTGCCGTCCGCGTGGACGAGGGCGTCGCGCGGAGGCTGGTGGATGTCACGTGCGCCGGCGGAGAGGGCGGTCAGCGTGTGGCGCAACCGGTTCAGGAAGTCACGTGCCTCATCCCGTGACAGGCCGCGGAGCAGGCCGACGCTCGCTTCATGATTCAGGACGCGCATGACTGATACCAGCAATGGTTGACACTAGCAATGGAATGGCACCAAGTGGCAATGGAGATAATGGAAGCTGACACTGATATTCCACAGTAATCCTGGCGATATGGACAAAGTATATGCGATAGCCGTGATGCCGGATGCGGACAGGTAGATGGGCCGGGTGCGCGTACCCGGCGATCAGTAATTGGCCGTGGTAATATTCAGTAGATAAAAGCCTACTCGATAGAGCCCACTAATAGCCATTCCTACTATCTGGTTATCTGCTATCTTCTTCTCACTTTACTCGGCTCCAGCCACTCGCCATGACCCCCGATGTGCCCCCGAGCCAACTGGCGACGGACATCCTCGCCGCCGCGAGCCAACTGGCGACGCTGGGGCAGGACGACGCCCTGGACGAGTTCTGGCCGGCGCTGTCGGGCGCCCTGAATGTCGCCTTCCCACACACCTCGTGCACGGTACTGGCGTACCACCGCCCCTCGCAGACGCTGCTGCGGCTGTACAGCTCGCGCCCGGACGTGCACGCCGCGGGCGGGCGCAAACGTGTGCGCGACGGCACCGTGTGGAAACGCACTGTGCTCGACGCGGGCGATATCCTGGTCGGCTCGACGCGCGACGACATCCGCGCCCTGTTCCCAGAGTACGAAAACCTCTGGGCGCACGGACTCGAGAGCATCCTCAACATCCCCGTGCGGCGGGACGGCGTCACCATCGGCTCCGTCAATCTGATGAACCGCGAGCATGCCTTTGACGACGCCGACAAGGCGCTCGCCATGCTGTTTGCCCAGCTGGCGGTTGCCCCGTTGGAGAAGATGAGCAGAGACATGGACCAGGTGCCTATGGGGGAGGTGCAATATGTATAGCATAACTGAAATATCCACTATACAACTATCAACTATACTAAAAACACTTGACTATACTGAACTATGCCGGCGAGAGACTAGACAGACTAGACAGACTAGACAGACTAGGTAGTGTACATGAACGACTTGTCGTTGAAGTCGGTGACGTCGGCGCCGGCCTCGTAGGGGCTGACGTAGCCCTCGACGGCGAGGCGGGTGCGTTCCTTGTTGCGCATGGAGGCGATGGACCAGTAGGTCAGCATCAGGACGATGAACAGCCCCCATGCGACCAGCGAGCAGATCAGCCCGTTGGTGTAGCGCGGGGCGTCCTTGGAGCTCCAGAGCTGCGGGAAGGCGATGCCGCCCGTGCAGTAGCCGATGAAGTACAGCGTGTTGACGATCGACTTCTTTGTGTTGCCCTTGACGTTTGAAGCGTTCAGGCTCATCGTGATCGTGAAGATGGAGGACCCGGTGCCGCCCTGAGCCGTTACGTTAGACAGACAGAAAAGAACACGACAGGACAGGACACAACATACCAGCCACGCGCCGACGATAATGCCCCAGCCGTGGAAGGGGAGAGCGACAAGCAGGATACATCCGACGATGGGGATCAGGATCAGCCCGATGACGACCAGACAGCGCCTCTGTGGGAAGAAACGGCAGCCCAGCACGCCCGCCCAGATGGCCACGATCTGCACCGCGCCGGAGGGGCAGTTGTAGATGAGCGTCTGCGCGGAGCTGTACCCGAGCCTTTCAATCATGAGTGTAGCAAACTAGATTGTCAGCATTCAGAGTATGAGAAAAGAAAAGAAAAAAAAAAAAAAAAAAAAAAAAAAAAAAAAAAAAAAAAAAAAAAAAAAAAAGCTCACCGTCAAGACAGGCGCTGGAGCAGTGACCAAGATGCCGAAGAGAAAGGCGGCATAGGAGTTGAAGTCGCCGAGAGACTCCTTCAGCTGCTCAAGGGAGAAGTTGGTCTTGTCGCCGCCGTCGTGCTCCTCGGCCAGCCGCTGGGCGGCGGCGATGCGCTCCTCGGGGGTCAGGAACCAGGCGGTCTCCGGGTTGTCCGGCATGGCGAAGAAGAAGACCAGGCCGATGAAGGAGGTCATGGCGCCACAGATAATAAACATGACGCGCCAGGGGGCCATGGTCAGGCTGTGGCTCTGCCCGATCCCGTACATCAACAGGCTGCCCAGCAGGGAGGCCAGGCCGTTGCAGGTAATCCAGCATCTAGACAGTCAGCCATGATCTGGAAGCACGAAGTTTTTTTTTTTTTTTTTTATTTTTTTTTCATTTTTGAATCAGTCAGTCATACCCGATGCGTAGTGGATGCTCCGACTTCTTGTACCAGATGCTGGTGATGGTGATGAAGGCCGGGCTGACGGCGCCCTCGCTGACGCCCAGCAGGAAGCGGACGGCCAGGAACTGGCCGTACGTCTTGGGGGCCGCGAGGCACATGCAGATTCCGCCCCAGATGACACTGCTGGTCAGTAATGGCGCGCCAGGTAGGTCCTGTAGAGCGCTCTTACATGGTGACGCCGACAAACTTGGACAGACGCAGGCGCGACATGAGATAGATGAAGGGGAACTCGGAGACCAGCTGGCCGACGTAGAACATGGCAGACGTCCACGAGTACTCGGTGCCGACCAGGTGGAGGTCAGTCTCGAGGCCCTCGACGGCGGCAAAGGCAAGACTCTGTTTGTCGAGATCTGCAGGTGAGCAGGCAGAAGCCAACATCAGGCATCTCTCTGCACGTACATTGGAAGAAAAACACAAAGCACAGCAGCGGCAGGATGACGAGGTCGATTTTGCGCAGCACGCGCTTCTTGGTGGCGGCATCGCTGTACAGCTCACAGCTGCCGACGGGCTCGGTCGAGTCGGCAGACAAGGCCGGGTTGGAGGCCTCTCCCATCTTGAGGTCGGACGACATGGCTGAGACGGGCGTGGGCAATGGGGGGGGAGGCCAGGCAGCGAGCAGGGCTGCGAAGGCATTTATGACCCCAACTATCGCCGCAAGGGCTATCGCATTATCTCTCGTGGCCAAACGGCCGACCCACCGGACCTATCTCCCCCACAATCGGTGAAGCTCGATTCCTGGGGTTGTGCATGAGAAATTCGGCCAGGGCGGAGGAGTCAGGATAAGGCCCGGGTGCGCGCACCCGGGCCGGGAACGGCGGCGTCTTATCTATATTGGATACTCTTCTTCATTACACGGTTATCTGACTATGTATCTTCTCATTGACTACTGACTTCTTTTCTTTCCCTTCCCAGTGCTCCCCTTGTATCTTCATCATGTCTGAACTCCAAGCCTTTGTGCGGCCCTGGCTGCCCGTCAACTCGGCCAACGCCTCGTGGGTGCTGAAGAACGCGAAGCTGGTCGACCCCGTGGAGGGCCGGATCCTGGCGCCCGCGACAATCCACCTGGCCGGCGGCGAGGTGCGCGCCGTGGCCATCGGCGACGAGCCCCTGGTGCCCGCGCCCGCTGCGGACGCCCGCGAGGTGGACGTGGGCGGGCAGTACGTGTGCCCCGGGCTGATCGACAGCCATGTGCACATCAACGCCGTGCCCGGGGAGCCGGACCTGCGCCAGACGCTGGCGACGCCGATCGAGCAGGTGCACTTCCGCATGGTGTACGTGTGCCGCGACATGCTGTACCGCGGCTTCACGACGGTGCGCGACTGCGGCGGCGCCCCGCTGGCGCTCAAGGAGGCCTGCGCCGAGTGGGTGATCGCGGGCCCGCGCATCCTGCTGGCCGGCCACGCCCTGAGCCAGACGGGCGGCCACGGCGACTTCCGCGGCGCCCACGACCACACCCACGACTGCGCCGGCAGCTTCGTCTCCGGGCTCGGGCGCGTCGCCGACGGGGTGCCCGAGTGCCTGCGCGTCGCCCGCGACGAGATCCGCTGCGGCGCCGACTTCCTTAAGATCATGGGCGGCGGGGGGGTCGCCAGCCCGACCGACCGCCTGGAGCACCACCAGTACACCCCCGAGGAGATCGAGGCGTTTGTCTCGGTCGCCCGCAACACGGGCACCTACGTGACCTGCCACGCCTACACCCCCTCGGCCATCCGGCGCGCCATCGAGCACGGCGTGCTGGGCATCGAGCACGGCAACCTGCTGGACCGCCCGACGGCGCAGCTGATGGCCGCCAAGGGGGCCTTCCTGACCCCGACCCTGATCGCCCTGCGCGCCATGGCCGACGAGTCGCTGGTCAGCTACCTGCCGCCCGCCAACGCCGCCAAGAACCAGCACGTCCTGGCCGCGGGGCTGACGGCCCTGAAGCTCGCCCACGAGGAGGGGGTCACCCTGTGCTACGGGTCCGACCTGCTGGGCCCGCTGGGCAAGTACCAGGCCCTGGAGTTTGAGATCCGCGCCCAGGTGCTGCCGGCGGCCGACATCCTGCGCAGCGCCACCGTCAACCCGGCGCGCATGATGGGCCTGGCCGACACCATCGGCCAGGTCAAGCCGGGCTTCCGCGCCGACCTGCTGCTGCTGCAGGCCAACCCGCTCGAGGACATCACCGTGCTGGGGCGCCCGGAGACGGTGACGGCTGTCTTCAAGGACGGCATTCTGTGCCGCGACGACCGGAATCTGCTGGGGGGGGGGCTGCTGGACTCGTGGGCCAAGTTATGATCAATCTAAAAATCTTGAATAATTAATATAGAAATTATGAATAAAAAAAAATCATAATAATAGAAATTATAAATGAACACAGAAGTCAGAATAATAGAAATTAGAAATAAAAACACAAGTCAGAATAATAGAAATTAGAAATAAAAACAGAAATCATGAAGACTAGAAAGAAGGGGTGGAACAGACGGAAGACTAGATGGAAGACTAGATTAAAGCAGAAAGCAGACAATGGAGTTGGAAATATCCATTAACACCATTAATTACATTAATACATATTAGATAAGAAACCCCGGCAACAGGCCCGGGTAGAGGGACATAAATACTCTCTCTCTGACTACTTCCTACTCTCGCTCTCACTCACTCTTACTCTCACTCTTACTCCTACTCTCTCTCACTCTCTCTCTCCTTCTCACCCTCCTACTCTCTCACTCTCACTCTCACTCTCACTCTCACTCTATCATAATATATAATATGGACATCTACGAGCGCTTCCGCGCTGGCGACGCCATCCAGTGCATCGACATGCACACCACTGGCGAGCCGACACGCATCATCCTCAGCGGCTTCCCCAAGGTCGCCGGCACCCTGCTGGAGCAGCGCGAGCAGTACCGCGCCCACCACGACCGCTACCGCCAGGCCGTGATGCTGGAGCCCCGCGGCCACGAGGGCATGTACGGCGCCCTGCTGGTGCGCGACTCGGAACTCATCGCCACAGGCGCCGCCGACATCGCCGTCCTCTACCTGCACAACGAGGGCTACTCCACCATGTGCGGCCACGCCGCCCTCGCCCTGGGCCGCTTCCTCGTCGACACCCACGACCTGGCCGTCTTCCCGCGCCGCGACGCCCTGCCCTTTGACCGCGACACGCTTACCACGACCGTCAACCTCCACACCCCGTGCGGCATCAACCGCCTGTCCGTCCCGACCACCCCGGACGGCCGCTCCGCCGACCCGGCCCGCCTGGTCTCCTTCCTCTCCGTGCCCTCCTTCGCCGGCGCCCTCGACCTCTCCGTGCCCATCCCCGCCGCCGCCCGCTGGCCGGAGCTCGCCGGCCGCGACGCCGTCACCGTCGACCTCTCCTATGGCGGCGCCTGGTATTGCATGGTCGACGCCACCGAGCTGGGCTTCTCCACGGGCCTGCAGCCGCTGCAGATCGCCGCCTTTGACCGCATCACCCGCATCGTCAAGGCCGCCATCGTCGACAACCCGGCCGTGCGCGCCCAGATCCACGTCCCGCACGGCATGGACCTCGACTTCTACCTCTACGGCGTCATGGTTGTTGACGCCGCCCACGCCGCCCCGGTCGCCGACGTCGCCGGCGCAGAGACCGGCCTCTGCTTCTTCGCCGACCAGCAGATCGACCGCTCCCCGACGGGCGGCTGCGTCGCCGCCCGCATGGCCCTCGCCGCCGCCAAGATCCGCCGCCCGCTCCGCCAGCGCTGGGCGTTCCACTCCCTTGTCTCCAACCCCTACGGCGGCGCCTTTGTCGGCTCCAACGTCGACGAGGTCGACATCCCCGGCGGCCATGGCCTCTCCGCCCGTGGCGTCGTCGTCCAGGTCGAGGGCCAGGGCTACTATACCGGCGCCGCCACCTTTGTCACCGAGCCTGCCGATCCCCTCACCACGGGCTTCTCTTTGAAGGAACTGGAGAGTGCTAGCTAGATCTAGGGAGTATAGTAATAAATATGAGATTCTAGAAGCCATTAGAATACCATTCAAGATGGAATATGGAAACTTAGGGTTAGGGAAGGCTTCGTGTCTACCACTCGCTGCCCAGTCATTACATCCAATTTCATTAAGAATACTGTAGGCTCACCCTAACCACTTAGGATTACATTCATACATTCAGCCATCTGCATAATGAGATAGCTGGTGTCATGTATGCAAAACCTCCGCCAGCAGGATCTCCCAGGGCTCCTTTGCATGGCTGGCCAGGACAACAGAAGAGCGGAAGCAGTTCATCCTCAGAGGCTTGGGTGATGGGGAGATATGTATTTATATTCTATTACATTCTACAGCACAGAAATAGGCTTTACTACTCGCCTGCCAAATATGCACGGCTGCAACCAACCCGCCTATGCCGCCTCCACCGTCTTGCTTGTTTCGTGCAGAAACCCCAACCCTAACCCTAACCCTGATTCCATCCTTGCGAAATGGACATATCCTGACAGTGCTGTTCCTACCACTATATACATATTTATATAATATATGGAGCAATCTATGTAGTGCCCATATTTACCAATGATAGTCAGCTTGCTTAGGTTTAACAGCTAAGTATTATAGATAAGATAGTGAGCATGTTTTATACCTAGATCTTCTCACAGAGTGCTATGACTTGATATTGAATTGCTGTTATTGATTGCTCTTGTAAGGATCTGCCTTATCTGCCCCTAAGAGTTACTATATAGGGCCCAGGGGCTAGGATAATCGCGGCTAATGTTGACCTTTGGGTCTAGTAGTCTAGTGTCCCCAGGTCTAGTAACTAGTTCTTACAACTCTAGTAATTACTTCTCTACAGTTATATCTGCTTTATACTGGTCTTCCTAAGTTCGTATACCTGTACTCGGATATTTAATACAGAAACTGTCTTAGTACAGAAATTGTCACAAAACCTTGATTATAACAGATACTCAGCAAAGGAATACCCACCTTTTCTTTAGGAGTAAACATTCTTTCATTTCTTGTTGTCATAAATTTGTTCCTTCTACTCATTTTATATTGCAGTTATAAAGTACTTACTATATAGTTAGTTAGTACCTAATGACCGACGCATTGGTATCGCTGTCTAGCTAATACCACGTGACACTGATAAGACTTGCGGGGAACTTCTCGCCTCATCCTTGACCTCACGCCGTGCCACCCCCGGGTCTGGCTGCCCTGCACGACATGGACATACACTCGTCAGATCCTGGATTCCCAACGGTCTTGCAGCCCGCCGCTGGCTCCGCGGGCGCCGAGCCCCCGCGACGCACCGGACGCAAGCCCCGGCCGCGGGTGCCGGACGACAGACGAAAACGAGCGGCACGGGCGTGAGCTTCTCCCTCGACGCTGCGCCTGATGGACACCCGCTGACTTGTCTCGTGTAGATGCGACGAATGCCGACGGAAGAAGGAAAAATGCGATGCGCAGGCCCAGTGCGGACGGTGTGGGCGGTTACGCCTGGAGTGTCGGTACAGCGTCGTGGTTGCCGCCGGGGGATCGAATCCGGGGTACAAGTCTGCAGTCGCTCCATCCGCCAGTGCAGACAACAGTCCAGGGTAAGCCTGCCCTTTGATTTCCCACCATCGCCCACCCCCTAACTGTCCCTCTGGTCCGGCTGACAAAGGGAGAAGCGACAGGCCCGGCGAGATGAGCGCAGAGGAACGATTACACTGCCTGGAGAAGATACTGTCGCACTGTCTCGGAGGCGCGGCCCTGGGCGATGAACAGCTGCGAACCCTGGCGGCCTCTGTGCCGTCCCCCTCAACGCCGGAGACGGCGCCGGAGACGGCGCTCGCCAGCCTGCTGGCGGACGGGCCGGACTTCTCGCTCGGCGCCTTCACCCGGACGATCGAATCGGCCATCGCGAAGAAATGCGATGCGTCGCAGCTGGAACCGACGGTCCTGCTCGGGGCCGCGCCGCCGCTGGAGCAGCCGGCGGCGGACGAGCCCCTCCCGGCGCTGCCGGAGCACCCCCATGGGCCCGGGCGGAATGGCGGCGACGAGGCCCGGCGGGCGCCCCTCGGCGCGGCGCTGAGCTGTCTCCCGCCCAAGGCGATTGCGCAGTTCCTCGTCGACGTGTTTCTCCGCTACACGCAGACGAACATCTACTACGTCGAGGAGAAGTGGCTGTACGCCTTTCTCGACGCCTACTACGCCGGCCCCTCCGCCCTGGCGGGCACGACCGACGCCGCGAGCGTGTGCACGGCGCTCATGGCGCTGGCGTGCGGCACGCAGTTTGCCCACATGGAGGCCTTCCGGCTGACGAGCCTCGTGGACGGCCAGCCCGTGCACTTCTCCGAGGACGAGGTCGGGCGCCAGTTCCACCAGGCGGCGTGCGCGCTCATGCCCGACGTGATCATCGCGGCCTCGTTCCGCAGCGTGCAGGCGTGCCTGATGATGGCGACGTACAACTTCTCGCTCGACTCGGCGGGCGCCTCGTACACGTACCTCAGCCTGGCCCTGAGCCTCGCCGTGCGCAACGAGATGCAGGACGAGCGCCGCTACGCCGCCACCGCGGACGCCGTGGCCGCCGAGGTCGAGCGCCGCGTCTGGTGGACCGTCTACACCCTGCAGAAGCAGGTCAGCCTGCGGTACGGGCGCCCCCGGCTGCTGGCGCACGCCGACGTTGATGTCGCGCAGCCCACCGACCTGCCCGAGCTGCGCCCAGGGCGCGAGATCTCCAACTTCGACAACCAGCGCGCCCTCATCAACCTGACCCTACTCCTCGAGGCCGGCGGCGACGAGATCGCCGCCCTGCGCCGCACCCGCCTGCCCGTCCACTTCCTCAACCTCTTCTCCCTCCGCCGCCAGCTCGTCGCCTGGCGCGACCGCCTGCGCCCGCTCGACTCGCCCTGGGCCCCGGACACAAACGTCTGCCGCCTGCGCAACGACATCCACATCCACATCTACTACTGGACCACCCGCCTCTCGCTCGGCCGCCCCTTCCTGCTCGCCCCGCACCCCCGCCCCGCCTCCCCGGCCGACGCCCCGGACGACGCCCCGGACGGCCGCGGCCGCCGCCACCGGCTCGGCCACGAGGTCCTGGTGCAGGACTCGGTCAGCGCCGCCCTCCAGATCATCCACCTGTGCGAGCTGCTGCGCGACCGCGTGGGCCTGTCGCGCGCCTCGTACGCGCTCGAGTTCACCTGCTGCCGCACCGCCATGCTGGTCCTGCTGGCGCAGAACATCGCAGAGCCGGGCGGCGCCAAGGTGCGCGGCGCCCTCTCGCGCGGCCTTGAGCTGCTCCGCGTCATGGCCATCAGCAGCAGCCTGGCCCGCTACGAGGTCCACGTCCTTGAGGCCCTCGAGAACGCCATCCTCCGCCTTGAGTCCGCCACCAAGCTGCATATCCAGGCCGCCTGCAGCCCCAACGCCGCGGACCGCTCCATGTATGATACCTTGCAGACCTGGGGGCGTCTCTGGCAGCACCCGCCGCGCGGGTCTCTGTCTTCGGCCGCCCCCGATCCTCATCAAGGGCCTCATCTCCCCCCCGCCCTGACAGACACCAGTCAGCTCGTGGTCCATGATGGGCCACAGCACCACCCCCACGAACACCTCCATCCCGTCGACTCTTTTCCTCGCATCCATGGCCCGGACAATATGGATCTCGAGTCCTTCTCGTCCGAACTCGACCAGTTCGACCGCATTCCCGAATTCAACTTCAGCCTCGATCTGCTGGATGGCAGGTACGGCCAGCTCGACGAGCTGGCCATGTATGATTTCTCTTGACCATGTATCTATATCTATATGTATAAGTAGACCTTTCCCTTTCTCGCTTCTGTCCACCCATATCCTCGTCTATCATAAGGCCCTGCTTAGCAAGAATTCTTGCAGAGAGAGGAATCCTCGCTCAGTGTATGTATGGTACATATAGCACTCATTGTGCAGTTAAGTACTATATTAGTTCCATATGGCATGAATACTATAAATTTATAAACACCATGGAGAGTCATATCTAGTATCTTAATAGGGACTAATTAAGCAGTAGCCTAAGGAGGAGTATTAATATGCTCTTTAGAAATCCTATATACTGGCAATAGCATAGTCCCTGCTTCTTTATCTATTAACCTACTATATACTATTTACTATATGCATGAAGAGGTGGCACTCTATATAATACTAAGAACTTAGGCTGTAGCCATAATAAATAAAGCTGAGCTAAACTTAAAGTATAAGGAATTGAGAGGAAATCCAGCTCATAAGCTAACAATCATCTAATCACTAAGCTAGAATTCTTCTCTGGACTCTAAGCTCATGGACGGCTTCTTCACCCGTGTTAATGCTTGGCATGTTTTAAGTAGTCTATGCTAGTGCTATCACTGGCTGCAGCTGCTGCACCTTTGGGGGCCAAAGAAATGATTGGGGGAATATCAGTCTATGTACTAAATACTATTTAATTAGTCCTAGACCCTGTCGGCTGACCCTCGCCGTTAAATGGTCTGGACTCTCTTCTCTCTCTGCTATCCACTCTTCAACCTACAGTCCGATGATCTCAAAAGCCCTTCTGACCGCCGTCCTGGTCTGCGGTGCGGTCGCCGCCGTGCTGCCGCGCGACACGACCATCACCGTGCCAGATGAGGTGGTGTACCACGCCGAGTCGGAGGAAATCTGCATCCCGACGAAATGGATCGACGTGGTGATCTTCTTCTTCGGCAACTACTTTGCGCATGCCGCCACGGTGGTCAAGTTCCCCGGCGAGCCGCACCACATCATCGCCCTCAACATGCTCCTGGTCGTGCTCTTCCCCTGTCTGGGTGCCGGGCGCGGGCTGTTTGTCCTCTCGCGCCGGGCAGCGCTCTTTTCCAAGGACCCCCTGCAGCAGGCGCTCCAAGCCCAGGCCCTGTGTATGGTGGTGCGCGCTCCGACATGGACGCCTCGGGCTGGACAATCGCTTCGCTCGCTGTCGCTGCGGCCAACGACTGTGCCGGGTACCGCCGAGAAGGATGCTGACGAGTACTGGAGAATTGGTACGGTGCCGACAGTCTGAATGAGTCCCTTAGGGTTAGGGTTAGGGTTAGGGTTTAGGGTTTAGGCTAACGATTTGAAGCACACAGCGAAGATCTCCCAGGGGAATATAAGAAGTTGTACGTCTCCATCAAGAATATGCTGCGCCGGAGATCCCTTCACTAATTATAATCATCAGTGCAAGCTACTCCGGCCCCTTCCAGATCCTCACCCGCACCCCGCCGTGGCTGCTGATGAACTTTGAATGGTCCACCAAGCACATCCAGGTGCTGAAGGACTACCAGATCTCCGGGGTCTGCGAGCTGCCCGACGGCTACGAGCTGGCCTATGTCCCCGCCAACGCTCGAGTGGCCCGGGCGACCATGACCCCGGAGCAGCTGCGGTGCCTCCTCGGCCCGTCGTACGATCTGGCCGCCGCGGTGATTGCCATTGTGCAGATTTTCTATGCCTGCTACACCCTCTACCGGTCCCGGGGGTTTCAGATCACCACCTACGGCTACGCGGCGTTCGGCTTCACCGTGCTGCCCTACCTGTTGATGTCGCTGGTCAATCTGCTCGGCACCCTCGCCACGCCGAGCTACGCGAAGCTCTCTCTCGTCCAGACGGAGATCATGGACGAGGCGATCGCGCGTGGTGGGCGGTTCACAGACGTCGTGGGCACGCTGGCTAGCGAGCCCCTGCGCGTTGAGGATCTGATCGTCTTCACGGCGTCCTTCCAGCCACACGGAGGCGAGGTCTGGTGCCAGCTCGGCGATCGAGTGTGCGAGTCGGGCAGTATAGAGCCTCTCGACGGCACAGGCTTCCTCTCCGAGCCCGTCAAAATGGACAATCGCGAGCCGGAGACTCCTCCCTCGGCGCCTCTTCTCAACGACAAGGAACAGGAACGGCCCACCTTGATCTGCCCGAGCTGCTACAGCTTCCAGACCGTCTCCAAAGCCGCCTCGTCCACCAGCATCCGCCATCGCAACAACCACTTTGGCCCGCGGTCCGCCCTCTTCGCCGCCGCGGTCTGGGTCACCGCCGCCCTCCCCCTGATCCCGATCGGCGTCCTCTCCCGCTTCCACAGCGGCGAGCACAGCACGCTCGCCCAGCGCGCCTGGATCCTGGCATGGTACATTGTCGGGATCATCTCCGTCTCGAACCCGTTCTTCTCGGACTGGATCGTCGAGAAGGGCATGCGCGCCGCGATCGAGAGGCTCACCGCGTTTAAAAAGAACAGGTCGTCCAGGGGATTGGTTCTGCGCGTCTATCTCCTCGCAGGCCTGTCGGTCTCTGTAGTCGGGTTCTTCCTCATCTTTGGGACCCCTGCCATCGGCCGTTTAGTTGTCGTCGCGCAGATGTTGATGGCGTACGGGAACTGCACGAGTTTAAAGGGATGATCTGAGCGCAGCTCTTGAACACTTATATATACTCACTCAGCTGTGGATTTAAACCTCAATATAGATATATATATCTCCTGCAGCCACCATACTTGTATGCTCATCTAGTGCTAAGATCAGTAACAAGGGTAGTGTCATACTATGACACCAACTTGCAGCCATGAAAACAGCGCAGACTAGACACTACCAGCATTAGGGTTTAGGGTTCGGGTTTAGTATTCAACAATATTTCATATTCAATAGTCAAGGATCTAAGGCACAGCTGTAGCATGGCAGGAGTGGTGGGCTAGTGAGGATAAGATCAAGCTTAAGGAGAGCTTCAGGCATCTGCAATAACTTGTAACACTGTAAGGTGGTGGATCTGCCTGCTCTGGCATCATGTCAACTTCTTGTATACTTATCTAGATGATAGATAGATGGACGACCAACAGTAACTTGACAAGTAACATATTCTATAAATATTAACTATTCATAGACACCACCTTATTGATCTTCATTTTCTCCCCCCCTCTCCTGTCATAAATATTCTACCTATAAAAGAATAAAGAGCCACCTTGTAGATCTAGTCAATCTGGTCGCGCTGCTAATCTAGCTGTCTATAGTAGTCTCTAGCTTATGATGTTTTCCCCTGACCACCAAACTAAAGATTCTCACCACTACTAGCCAGCCATATAATATCACCAGCATGTGCTATGCCACCAACCGCACAAATCTGCCAGGCAGGTATCTATTAAGCACTAATTATATATAAGATATCTATCTTTCTAATAGCATATGAGAACATCACGCTGGTCCACAATAGCACAGATAATATTACTATTACTAGCTATTAGTAAGAGACCTATTAATACTAATTAGAGCAGTATATGCATTGAAGTCTATAATAGTAAAGTAAGCACTTCTATTCCTTATAATGCTAATAATATTATATGAATTGGTTCTCCCTAATAGTATTATATTAGGCTGTTAACTTTACCATTCTTAAATCCTGCAACGGCTTGGATCAGGTGACACTTTAAATGCGAATTATCCTGATTGGCAGCCTGGAAATCATCCTTTTCTAGGACAAGGTTAAGGAGTGAGTGGGGGTGGCTGGTTCGGTGGGCGAGCGGCGTTCGTTGAATGCCGTTTCCGATTCCTGTCCCTCTTCCTGTTCCTCTTCCTGTTCCTCTTCCTGTTCCTGCCCATTTGTCTTCCTGTTCCACTTGGCTGAGATTGGCCAGAATGGAACCTATCGTGCGCTCTCCTCTGCCTTATGGAAATGCCTGTGCCACCTGTGCTCGTGCCAAGTGTCGTTGCGTCCCACGGAGTGGTGGCGGCCGCTGTGAAAGGTGAGTGGACCAACTCCGTATCTACGCAGTGGGATGGGAACCCGTTGGGCAATGTATTCGAGTCTGATATTATTCACAGATGCCATCGTTTGAACAAGGAATGCCGCGTTCCTCCGGGACGTCGCAAGGCCCAGCCCCAGGCCTTGTCCAGGTCGCTCCAGCTGGAACGGAAAATGGATGGTTTGATGTCGCTGCTGACCTCCTCCTCTGGCGGTCGGATGGATCTGCCAACGCCGGCTCGGGGGCAAGCTGAAGCGCAGGGGATGGGGCAAAATGAGGTCGAATCAGAAAGAGAAGATGACGAAACATTGGCAAGGGAAGAAGAGTCTCTGCATACTTTTCGAACTCAACGGCTGCAGTTCCTCCCCCTGATCCACATACCAGCCACAACAACCGCCCGTGATCTGAAACGACAGTCACCATTTCTGTGGCGTTGTATCACGGCTGTAGAAAGCAAGGATGCAGCACGTCAAGCAGCCTTGTGTGTAAGGATCCGGGAGCTGGCGGCGAAGCGGCTGCTGGTTGACTGCGACAAGTCCCTGGATCTATTGCAGGGAGTGTTGGTCTATCTTGCGTGGTATGGTGTTCTCACCTCTCATGGTGGTTGAATAACATGGGATTGCTGAAGTTCCCTCCCTTCCTCGCTTACTCTCGACCAGGGTCACGCTTCACAGCCAGCCGCAAAAGTCATCGCTCTGTATCTATTCCCAGATGGCGATCGGGCTAGTCGTCGAGCTGGGCCTTAACAAGCCCGCGCCTCCGGATCTTAGCATGACAGTCTCCAGCTCCAATGCCGTAGGCCATATGCCGGGGTTGAAAGCATCGATTTCGACTCGGCGCACGATGAATGAACGCCGGGCAGTATTGAGCTGCTTTGTGCTGACTTCGATGTAAGAGCCCATAGCTGGCAAAAGGGGATTGAGCGTCGAATTGACAGACCTGGTACAGAATCGCGCAGTTCCTGGGTCGAATGGATCCACTGCGATGGACCCCGCATATGAAGGAATGTCTTGATATCTTGGTGCACAGTGAAGAATCGTCTGGTGATGGGGTGCTAGTCCAGTTTACGCGCACCCGACTTCTCGCGGACCAGATCCTTCAAGGTCCCTGGAGTGAGGGCCTGTATGGCCTCAATGCGGCGCAAACCCTGGCCGCCTTCCATCTCAAGGCACTCCAGTCACGGTTGGAGACGATCAAGGCTGAGATCCCCATTCAACTGGCTGACAACAGTACGCAGATCCCCTGGCAATTGAAGATATTCCGTTTACAGCTACTTACTTGGCCGGTCTTAGAGCCCATTCTCTTTCATTTGTACGACACTGAGCTTAGTCTTTATGAGGTCGCCCTGGTGAAGCCCCTTGCAGACGAGGAATTCAGCCCCCAGCGACTCAATCACCTCTACGCCTGTCTCCACGTGGTGAAACGGTTTTTTAATCTATTCTTCACAATATCTCCAGCTGGATACACGTCCCTGGCGCTCCCTTATCTTACACAGGTGTCGCACTGCTTGGTGACCCTCTTCCGCCTATCGACCTTGAACTATCCCGGATGGGACAAGAGCGCGGTGAAAGGCACGGTGGACATACTTGTCATTGCGGAGCAGATTGCCTCGCGCATGGGACAGGTGGCCGATGCGGTTGGGATGCGCAGTCGGGGGGCGTATGGCGATCCGTTCAGTAAATTGGGGATGATGATGCAGAAGCTTAGGAGTGAGTGGGCAGTACAATTACCAGAGTGCCCGGAGGTGGTAACCGACCAAAGCTCAAGGGAACCTTTCTTGTCGAGCATGGAGATGGGTGATCTGGATAGCTTTATGAACTGGTCAGAGATGGTGTGGTTGATGGAAGGGGTTGGGACTGGGGGGTTCATATAATGCTGGTCAATGTTCATTGACATGATCTTTTCTTCTAGATGAAGCTAGGACTCCATTGATTTTCCATTGAATCTTTGAACTCCCATGATTGGTTAGTTTATTGTGAAATTGAAGGTACTATCTAAGGTATTGTACTAAAGTGTTGGCACAAGGTGGTATACTGTCAGACTATATTAATTGATATTCTTTAACATCAGGGGGTCACTAGACCACTGAGCCACTTGAATTGTCAAGACATTAAATGGGGCCCTATAGGGTCATATATTCCTGTGACATATCTAAATATTATACTGGAGAGACCCATCCTCTAATCATATCTTTAGATTCTGGTAGGTGGTAAAGCTGCATACTATACCTAAAGTCTACTATATACTTATTGAATTTTTATTGTAAATTAGACTATCATATATGTACTCTATTAAATATTAAATCATATCTATGTCCAGGTCGTGGATCTTGGTGATCAACATTGAAAAATATCCATGGATGTTGCCGCAGTCTATTGTTAATAGCTTTAATATTACACTCCTGACACCTCTTAGACTCTTTAAATGTATGTTTACACTGCTACGTGCCCGGCGGTGGTATGTGGTACACTTTATAGTGGTGATTTTTAATCTTTAATTTAAATTTTGCTGATTGCGCCTGTGTTAATTACAGTACTATAGCTCAATATATCCAAAGTAATCTGTTAATATTAAACATATCTACAAATTAAAACCACCTACCTAGGCAATTAACTTAGTAGATATTATTCTATGTGGATAAAGACTCATTTGAACTATTCTTATAATCTGATTAAATGAAATCAAATATCAGTCTATAGCCAACGGTTTCTTTGTCAACCGGCGAATTGGCACGGGAGGAGCGGCGTTCGGGGACGGCAGCATCCAACGCCGTGTTCCCCTTCCCATACTTAAAACAATTCAACGTCCACATCCTTCAGTCGGTCTACAGCGTTCAATTTAATACCAATCGAGAATATAGCAAAATTTTAGCATATATTATAGCCATCCAAGCGTCATCACGCCGCCGACATGAGCGAAGACAGCCAGCCACGTCTTGTGAAATCTGAACCCATCCCGTGGGACCATGATCAGAATGCAGAGAGCTCCAATGAAAGCAACGAGTACGAGCCAGAATGGGTGGAGGGAAGAGCGCTGGTGATGATGATTGCAGGTATCACGCTTGTCGTGTTTTTGATGCTGTTGGATATGTCGATTGTTTCGACGGTATGACCACCATTCAAATGCTCAAGAGATGAGATTTTGGACTGATGTAGCCAGGCCATTCCCAAAATCACCAATCAATTTAACTCGCTTGATGATGTTGCATGGTATGGGAGTGCATATACAATCTCTAGGTATGGTAGAATATAATGCATAATGCAAAATGCAAAATGGCTAATAACAGCTATCACTCTCTAGTGCCGCTCTCCAGCCGCTGACCGGGAAATTCTACACTAACTTCTCATCGAAATGGACATTCCTCTCCTTTTTTAGCATTTTCGAAGTGGGCTCCTTGATTTGTGGGGTAGCAAACTCTTCTAAA
This sequence comes from Penicilliopsis zonata CBS 506.65, assembly GCF_001890105.1. Classification (NCBI taxonomy): domain Eukaryota; kingdom Fungi; phylum Ascomycota; class Eurotiomycetes; order Eurotiales; family Aspergillaceae; genus Penicilliopsis; species Penicilliopsis zonata. Next base: position 24,937 of record NW_019208941.1, read on the forward strand.
ATGCTCATCGTCGGCCGCGCGATTGCAGGAATGGGATCATCGGGCATGATGAACGGGGCGTTGAATATCCTGGCCGGCGCAGTGCCGATCAAGAAGAGACCGGCGATGATTGGGATCATCATGGGGTGTAAGAAGCTCTTCAAAACTTGATATTTCCGCAGGGCTGACATTTCTTGCAGTTGGCCAACTGGGCTTAATTGGAGGGCCACTGGTTGGTGGTGCCTTTACGACTTACTCGACTTGGCGGTGGTGTAAGTGTCGCAACCTATGATGATATTATCCCCTCAAAAGGCACTAATGACTCCGTTTTTAGGCTTCTATATGAACCTCCCCATCGGGGCATTAGTTGGTGCCCTGCTCCTCTTCACACGCATCCCAGACCAAAAGCCAAAACAACCCGCCCGCGAGATCCTGCGTTCGGTCTTCCTGCAAAAATTCGACTTCATTGGGTTTTCGCTGTTCGCTCCGGCCTCGATCATGCTCCTTCTGGCCCTACAGTATGGTGGGAATGGCTCCTCATGGGACAGTGCGACAGTCATTGGCCTGTTCTGCGGGTCAGTCGCGACATTCGTGGTCTTTGCCTTGTGGGAACGGCATATGGGCATCGAGGCAATGATTCCGGGTCATTTAGTCTGCGACCAGATTGTGTTATCCAGCAGTCTACTATCTATGATGATCTTCGGGTTTACGATGACTCTCTCATACTACCTGCCCATGTACTTCCAGTCCGTTCGGGGCAAGTCCGCCTTGGTAAGCGGTGTCAACTTGTTGCCAAACATCCTATGCCAGTTGGTCATGGCCGTGACATCTGGGGTGTTGAGTGAGTGTCTCCCATATTCTCTTGTCTTCCTTGATATAGCTAATCAGTATTGATAGCCTCAAAGCTAGGTTACTATCTTCCTTGGGGAGTCCTCGGAGCTATTCTAGATGCCGTGGGTAACGGCCTCCTCTCTACCCTGTCACCTGCTACCTCAGTGCCCACCTGGGCCGGCTACGAATCACTGGTGGGATTCGGTCGAGGTGCCATCTCCCAAGTAGTGAGTTTTGCATCTTTTGCCCTCCTTCTTCAATATACTAATACCTATCCAGCCCATGATCGCCATCCAAAACGCGGTCAAAGCTGATGATATCTCCACTGCCATGGCCATGATGACCTGTGCCCAGACCTTTGGCGGTTCCATTTTCCTGGCCGTGGCGGAAGTCATATTCGCCCAGGGCCTTAGGACGAAGATTCCCGAGTACGCCCCCACTGTGAATGCCGAGGCAGTCATTCAGGCCGGGGCAACCGGATTTCGCCAAGTGGTGTCGGCGCAGGACCTGCCGGCAGTGTTGGCGGCGTATGCGAAGAGTATAGATCGGGTTTTCTCTTTGAATACCGCACTGTCCTGTGCGCAGTTTGTCTTCGCATGGGGAGTTGGATGGAGGAGTGTGAAGAAGGGGATGGAGGAGGACAAGGAGATGGATAAGAGCTAGTTAGTGATGAAGTAGGTATAAGGTTAGATTAGAGGATAAAGTTATTATATATATTATTTACTTAGGGTTTAGAGTTAGTATAAATATGGTAATCTTTTATTCTAAAAATTTGTTTTTTATCTTTCAGCAATCAATTATCTTCAAGTCTAATCTTAATATTATATCATCTATAGTAAGGATAAACAGTAAAAATTCAAATAATACTCTATTCTTATATATTTGTGTATTCTTTCTATATTCTAAGTCATAACATCAGCTTTAGGCTGTTGAAGTATAACTTGAATAGCTTAGAACTTAACGAATCTAAGCTAAAAGGCTGATATCAGGACCACAAAAGATTTTTGGCCCGCATGGACTGACAGAAATAATGAGCTGAATTACTACACCAGGGATGAATTTGGGGAGCCAAGTAGTCATTAATTACCATTACCCTATCATGAGCATGGAGTAGTGAGTCGCTTATCTTCGCAATCGGGACATCCAAACTCTAGATATGTGTTCCCTCAGATCAAAAGGCAGTATTCGATCCTGGAAGGAAATTGCATACACTGGGGTCATCCTATCCATATTCATGGCCTGCAATAAGCATGGAAAATAGTTTATACTCTTCTTCAATATATGTGTCCTGGTCTCAAGATAGTGATAGTGGTAGACACAGGTGCCAGTGTCATGCTATAATTGTGCTATAAAATAAATAGATGTAAATCTGACTGCATTCAAATCTGAGGTTAAGATGGTGGATAACTAGCATTTATTAGATATAGCTAGTCCCTTAGGTTCTTGAGAAAATAGAAAAGAGCAACAGCAACAGAGCTATAAAGTGCAAAAAGCAGGAGTTAAGTTATATGGCTAGTGATAACTTACTACTATATTTAACATGACTAAGTGATGTATATGACCATAAATATTGAAGGCTCTCCCCTATTGAAACATTAAACCACCACTAGCATTGATGACGCTTCCGGTAACCCATTTAGTGTCTTCACTAACAAGGAACCCAACTACCTGAGCAATATCCTCCACCTCAGCGACTCGAGGTGCGGCTGGGGTATTCTGGATAAGCGGATTCCATCGCGCTAGCACTTCAGGCTCCGTAATGCTTCGCTTCCATAGTTCTGTATTGACTGGACCAGGCCGAACACAGTTCACAATCGCATTGTACTTCTGACCAATTTCCCGGGAAAGCGATCTTGTGACAGCTTCCATAGCACCCTTGGCAGCAACGTAGGCCAGGCACCCCGCATGGCCATCCTGCGAATAGCTGCTGGACAGGTTGACAATTCGTGGAGCCTTGCCAAATGATGGCACGGCTTCCTTGACCAAGAAAACGGGGAACTGCAAGTTTGCCATCAGCTGCAATTGCCATACTTCAGGTGTCATATCCATAAAATCATAGTCTTCGCGAATTGCCGCATTGTTGACGATAATGTCAATGCAACCCCATTTCTCAACAGCTGCCTTAACAATGGCTGCAGGGGCACCAGGGTCGTTTGCCTGGGCTTGGATAACTATGGTCGACACCCCGTATATCTCTTCAAGCTCTTGTGCGAGATCTTGTGCCAGGATGGCTGAAGTACTGAATGTGATGAGGACGTTGGCCCCGCGGCTTGCAAGCTCCTTCGCAATTCCTCGGCCGATGCCGCACGAGGCGCCGGTTATAATCGCATTCTTCTTATCGAGTGGCTTCAAGGATGTCATTTTGAGTGGCGTGGTTGTGATGATGCTTTTGACGGCAATTGCGAATACATGAAATGTCCTTTTAATCGGCCGTGGAGAGGAACGCAATATCTCTAGAGAAATATTTCTTTATCTTTGTATACCAAAAAGGATTACCCTTCTATACCTTTATGGCCTCGGAAGCTCAACAACCCATTGAAGATATACTAAGTAATGATTCTGGCAATTTCAATCGGAAGCCTTGCCGTGAGGGGGCCATGATCCTGCAACCGATAACTAGGCGCTGCGGGGTAGACATGTATGACTTCACTTTTGGGCATTATTATTCGCAAATGACGGGCTCTAATGAGGCCCTAGCATTCCTGAGCTTCGTATCACCTTATCTACCTAGTAAGTAAGAAAGGATGAGTCACAGATGTATTATCAGGAACTACTAAGAATAGCATATTCCATCGGTACCTCTCCCGATAGGCATACCTTTTCCTATGCATTGACTGAATTATATGTATTTATATTCAAATGAGGTCTCAAGCTTGGTGAGACCTCATACGCCAAATCACAAAATCCAGCCACTCACTGAACCTTATTTTTGAGATGCGTGTCATTTCCATTGTTGGCTGTCATTGCGCAGGTGAGGTCGGCGACGTGATCGTTGGCGGTGTTTTGGATCCCCCCGGGTGCAAGACTATGTACGACAAGCTCATTTATTTTCGAGACGAGGCCGATGAGATAATACAGCTTCTGCTGCAAGAGCCTCGAGGACACCCGGCCATGGCTGTGAACCTTGTCCTCCCACCATGTGATCCCAGAGCCGATGCCGGATTCATTATCATGGAGAGCGACGAGTATGTGCCCATGTCAGGAGAAAACACAATTTGCACCTCGACAGTGCTTCTGGAGACGGGAATGATCAAGATGAAGGAACCCATCACCAAGGTTCAACTGGACTCAGCCGCCGGGCTGGTTGGGATCACGGCGGAGTGTGAGAATGGAAAATGCAAGTCCATTTCGTTCGACAATGTGCCTGCATTTGTCTTCGCTCTTGACCACAAGGTTGATGTTCCCGGTCTGGGAAGTGTGTCTGTGGATATTGCATGGGGGGGTATGATTTACGCCATCATGGACGTGTCACAAGTCGGTCTTAGAATCAGCAATGAGCATGGCCCCAAGCTTATCGAGATCAGTGAAAAGATCAAGCAGGCTCTACGCCGCACTTACAACCCAGTTCACCCAGAAAACCCCGACATTAAAGGTGTGGCCAACTTTGAATTCATTGAGCCTGTGGAGCGTGGAGTGGACGGCAAGCTCACAGCTGTCAACACTGTGGTTGTTTCGCCTGGTCGCCTTGACCGTTGCCCCTGTGGCACTGGGAGCTGCGCCCGAATGGCTGTGATGCACGCGAGGGGCGAGCTGAACGTCAGGGAGGTCTTTGAACACAAGAGCATCATCGGCAGCAGCTTTGAGTGCCACATTACTGGGACTACTCGGGTTGGAGAGTACAATGCTGTTTACCCTACAGTCAAGGGTAGTGCCTGGGTGACCGGATACAAGCATACCATACTGCATCCCACTGATCCTTTCCCTACTGGCTTCCGTGTCGGCGATCAGTGGCACATGCCTCAGGAATGATGAAGCTTCATGAGGTGTATGTACTCTTTTTATGCAGATATATACCAACAATAGTTACAGAATTGAACTCAATTTCCTCACCAATCCCCAAGTTTCCAGTATCCACATCTTTGGTGGACGGTATGGACTCTTTAAAAGCTAAAGAGCAATGCATATCACTATTTCCCTAAATTTCCTTGCTTTCTTTCACCTTTTGGACTTCAGTCCATGCTTTCTTGAAGACTTTTCGCTGTTGGGAAAGTATAAGCATTGCTGCACAGCTACCTCCTGGGTCAAAGAATTCTGAACCTCAGATATATGCGCCTAAAGGTCGATTTATATGAAATTGGCCTTGAACAAATATAACCAGGATAGTGTCATTGAAGAAAGTTTTTTTCTTTTACTGTCTTCCAAGATGCTTACGTATAATAGTTCTAGACAAGCACCATCTTGATAGCTTGGAAATAGTATATGAGAAGACCCAAGTATTGTTGACTTTAGCCCAGTCTGAAAATAATATGACTGCAGTTTTTGGCTTAGCAAACTCAATGCTGTCAAGTGAGATTCTCCATCAATAGCCAGAAAGATTGCACCGGCTCTTCATTTTTACTTTTAGGGTTTAGGGTTAATTTTAGGCATCATTCGCATCTCTTTGTGGCAGGATGGGTTGTGTATTGCCTCTAAATCAACATAGAGTATGCATCTCACAGTGAAAGCTATATTATATACATGAGCCGGCTATTCTTGCGGATCTGCAGACACCATCTAATTAATTAGCTAGTTAAAGAGTATTACTCCTTGAAATTACAATTAATAAAAGAACTATAACAATTTAAATTAATAGAATCTACTTAGTATAAACTAATAATAGTAGATATCCATGTACTCTGTATATGTGTATGCTGATTGATTTACATTCAGGAAAAGAGTACTTCAATGATATCTTTTTGATCTGTATTTTAATTAATAATACATATGAGCAATAACTATTTTTAAGAAGGTTAGTTGGACTACATACTGGTCAGTCAACTCCCTAGTATAGGGCCTGGAATACTGGCACATTGGGGAGACCCAGGTGCAGTTCTGAAATTTAGTCAAACAAATAGTGATAGGAGTGAGAACTTTAAGAATAAGTAATAAGATTTTGATAGGGAGGTAGAAGTGTAGTGCACCAGTGACTCTAAGGTCTAGTAAAGCCCTTACTTCCCTATTTTATCATCAATTCTTTAGTAGTTTAGCATAGGTGGGTTAGAGTAGGGGAGTATTACGAATCAATGTTTTCAAGGTTATGCAATTTTCCTTTTATGCTCCAGAGTCACCTAAAATAGAAAAGGTGGAGCAAGGCACCAGTTGAGCTGCCTTAGTATCTCCCTTGGTCATTGAGGGATCTCTTCTTTGTGTGTAAATCTTAGGGTTGTGGATTGGTAAGAGGCTCCTATCACTCCGATTCCTAATCGGGACGGCTCCGGAAGCTCCCGTCCAAATTTGGAATAGCGTCACAAAGGGCCAAGTATGTTTCCTCTTACGGAATTGCTCCTCCAGCTCCGACTCCCGTGGTCCTACTATGGCTTAGATATTGATAGGAGATTTTCAAATTGTTCAGTCTCCTGGATTCCGGCAGTATGATTGGTAATCCAGGGGGTGTCGATTTCGCAATTCGGCTATACTGACGGCCAGTATCAAAGGCAACTTTGTGGTCGATATAAGATAGTTCCCTCCACTGCGGCACTAGAACTGCACTTCAACAGCGACAATTTTCTCAGACTATGGCAGAGAATGAGGAGAAGTCTACAGCGATGGCTGCTCCCGAATTGGTTGGAAATCTTGTCGGCGAATTCGTCACAGCGTGCCAGTCGTCGGTGCGAGATAAGGACAATTTCATTGTTTGGGATCATCTGGAGGTGGAAGGCAGTGGTCAAGGGGTAAGAATGGAGGACTTCAATAATTTTCAACATCAATTAGCTGAACATACGGTCTCTTGAGCAGCATGCACTCGCTCCTACGGTTGGATCGATGTTCGAACGATACGCGCGCGGAGCGATGTCATTGTTTAGCAATGGAAGTGAACCGTCTCGCAGAATCCTCCACGATTTCAACGGGATTACAAAGGCTGGAGATCTTCTGATGGTTATCGGTCGACCTGGCAGCGGTTGCACAACATTTTTGAAGAGCTTGTGCCATATGCATGCCGAGTATAAAAGCACCAGCGGAAATCTACTGTATGGTGGCATCAAGGCAAATTTCAAGGACCCTAAAGCTCCAGTGGAAGCAACCTTCTGCGGTATGAGTTGAAACTTGTTGCCTGATGGGGGAGCTTTCGCTGACGGCAGAGCGGCGTCTTTGTAGCGGAGGAGGACATCCATTTCCCAAGCTTGACAGTTGAGGAAACCCTGAGGTTCGTCTAGGACAATCAGTTTTTGAAAAGAGATCGACTTGCTTCCTAAATACTAACCACCATATGCTCTCAGATTTGCTGTGAACTCTCGTTTTAGCAACGTCATGTCCTCCGCAGAAGTAGGGAAGACCGTGCTCAACCTTGCCCGTTTGTTCGGGATCAATCATGTTTTGGCGACCAGAGTCGGCAGTGAGCAAATGAGAGGCGTGAGTGGTGGAGAGAGGAAACGAGTATCTCTAGCTGAAGCTCTAGTGACATGCCCTGAGTGAGTCTTTCTGAAGGTGAAAACAATGTTGACAAATGCATGTAACATTTACTGATGTCTAACGATGCTAGCCTGATTTGCTATGACAATCCTACCGCCGGCCTTGATTCCTCAACCGCCCTTGAATTCATGCATATGATGCGTGAATATGCCATCCAATCTTATTGCACTGTGGCCATGAGTCTGTACCAGGCCAGTGATGAAATGGTTCCTTTATTTGACAAAGTGCTTGTCATTAATTCTGGACGCTGTGTCTACTACGGTGGCATGGTCTCAGCCAAGTCCTATTTTGAGACCCTAGGTTTCTACTGTCCACCAACGATGTCGATTACCGACTTCTTGAATTCGATGTCTGCAGACCCTGAAGCCCGCCAGTTGCACCGTGAAGCAGACCCTTGGTCAGTCCCGCAAACCCCGGATGAGCTTGCAAATGCATTCTTGACAAGCGAGATGTCGAAACAGCTCAGAGTGCAGATCGACAAAGCAACCAGTGGCGCAAGCAACATGGAGAAGACCCCTAATGGACGGACAAAACCACGACAGGCATACTCGATCCCCATTCTCAGACAGATTCTGCTATGTGCGTATCGCCAGTATCGCATATTCATCACAGACTACAACGCCTGGGTGGTCGAAGCAGCCTGCATGGTGGTCCAGAGTATCATCCTCGGTACAATCTTCCGCAACCTCCCACATGAAACCTCGTCACTGTACCAGCTAGGGTCGGTTGTTTTCTACGCGATCCTGGTGCCTGGGCTTCAGTCAATGAGCGAATTTGGCAATACTTTTGCACAAAGACCCTTGCTGCTGAAGCATAAGCGATACCGCTTCTACCACCCAATGTCGTATGGATATGGTCAGATCCTTTCGGATGTTGCGTGGAAAGTGGTGATTATTGCATACAACATCCCGATGTATTTCCTTGCCGGGCTTCATCGCACGGCAGGCCATTTCTTCATTTTCTTCTTCGTGGCCTATATCTCCCATTTATCGCTTTCCATGTTCTTTCGATTCCTCGCTGTCATGTCACCCTCTGTGGAACGCGCGGGTCTTCCCGTGGGCATCTTCTTGACAACGCTGGTCATCTATGCGGGCTGGTATGTTCCACCTCCGCAGATGCAAGTCTGGTTGAAGTGGTTCCGGTTTCTGAATGTGAGTTTCAAGAATAAGCCCTAGTTGAGTGTACGTGCTAATGCAAGATATCCTCTATCAACAGCCAATGTACTACGCATTTGAAGCGCTTATGATCAATGAAGTCGGAGGTGCTGCGTATGAGTGTAGCTCCTCCGACCTCATTCCTCGTGGCCAGAATTACACCGATATGGCATACCGGGCTTGTGCCATCTCAGGCTCTGAGCCGGGGAAGAGTGTTGTTCAAGGTGCTTCATATCTACGAAACTACTACGACTTCGACAATTCGCACCTCTGGCGGAATGTCAGCATTAATGTGGGATTTTTCGTCTTTTTCGCCATCATAGTCGGGTGAGTAACCCACAAAGCCATCAAGACTCCATCTTCCTTGCTAATGAAATTGAATCTAGTCTAGCAATGGAGCAATTCAAGCCCCCCGCAGGTCTCCTTGCCACAGTATTCTATCGTCAGAATGCCATGCGTGTCGTTTCTCCATCGACCAATAGCACCCAGAATGATCTTGAAGCTCAAGGGTCTCCCAAGCCGGCAAGAAAGATACCGGAATCGGAAATTATTCAACCTCATGGTGGTCACTCATTCGCCTGGAAGGATCTCCATCTCACTCTTCGCAAAAACGGAGAGGAGCGAACCCTGCTACAGCATATTGACGGTAAGCAATACAAATCACTACATGTCAATTGGAAATGAACTGACATAACCGTAATCCAGGTTACATTGAGTCTGGAACATTGACAGCGTTAATGGGTGTCTCTGGGGCTGGCAAGGTTCGTCTTTTTCTATGGCACATCATCCCATACAAGAATGCTAATAGAGCCCACAGACAACAATGCTCAATGTCTTAGCTGGACGACTGGACTTTGGTAAATTGAGCGGGACACTCTATCTAGATGGATCCCCCCTTCCCAAATCATTCCGCTGGAGAATGGGTTACGTTCAACAGCAAGATGTTCATCTTCCTTCCCAAACGGTGCGAGAAGCTCTCAGAATGACGGCCCGGCTCCGTCGACCACCCTCGCTTTCAACAGAAGAGAAAGATGCATACGTCGAGCAGGTTCTCGATATGCTCGGAATGCAAGATATCTCGGAAGCGCTGATCGGAGTGCCCGGCGCAGGCCTCAACCTCGAACAGCGAAAGCGCGTCTCCATGGGTATTGAACTGGCAGCAAAGCCAGACATCTTATTCTTGGACGAACCGACATCTGGACTGGATGGACAGGCTGCTATATCTTTGATCCATCTGCTGAAGAAACTATCGCGATCGGGCCAGACGATTCTCTGCACTATCCACCAGCCTGCCGCAGCCATGCTTGAGGTTTTTGACAATCTGCTCCTTCTGGCCAAAGGTGGTCGAGTGATTTATGCCGGACCTTTGGGCGACCATTGTGCCACAGCATTGAACTATGTCAGTCAGTACACGGAACCTTGCGACTCCAAGCGAAACCCGGCGGAGTACTTGCTAGACGTCGTTGGCGCTGGTTCACGGTCAACTGTTACAGCGGACTGGGCTCAAATCTGGTCTGCAAGCAGCGAGCGTCGCGTTGAGGATTCAAAACTGCAAGGCCTTAGGGATGAGATCTCTATGGAAGAAGTACCTCGTTCCCAGCTCTATGCCACTTCCCTTCCCCATCAACTTTCGGTTGTGCTTCATCGTACCTGGTTATGGTACTGGCGTGAGCCGCAGTATTTTTCTGCCAAACTTTGGCTAAGTATAGCCAATGGCCTCGTCAATGGTTTGACATTCTTGAACATCCCCAACACTCAGCAAGGGGCATTTGACCGGGTGTACTCGGTCTTCTTGTCTTTTTTAATGGGCCCGCCTCTTGGCTTGTTTATGGAGCCACGATTTACCACCCTCCGTGACATCTTCATGTATCGGGAGAAGGCCAGTCGAGCATACCACTGGTCGGTTTTTATTGTGAGCTTGATCATCGTTGAACTGCCTTTCACCCTCGTCACTGCTCTCATATATTGGCTCTTGTGGTATTTCCCGGCTGGGCTGCAGTCTGATCCCTCTCATGCCGGTTATGCACTGTTGTGCTACTGGCTGTTCTCAATCTTTACCATGAGTGTGGCATATCTGATTGCCGCCTGGATGCCCAACTTGAATGCCTCTCTCATGGCAAACGGCTTTTTCTTCATGTTTATAAATACGTTTGCCGGGACCTTGACAGCACGCGAGCTTACACCAGCAGGCTGGAGTTGGTACTTCAATGTCTCTCCACTGTACTATCTTGCCGAGGGTCTTACTACCAATTCCCTCTATGGACATGAGATCCGTTGTGCATCGAATGAGGTGACTTTCTTCAACGCACCTGCAAACGACACTTGCATCAGCTATGCTGGGTCATTCTTACAGTCTACCACAGGTTATCTGGTCAATCCAGATGCCACGGGGGCGTGCGATTATTGTCGCTATGCAAATGGCCAGGAATATGTAAGTTTACTCTCATCACTATTGATTAAGAACATTGATTAATCCTCACCTAATAGTACCAACAATTTGGATATGATAACAGTCGTAAGTATCGCGATATCGGGATCTTGATTGGGTTCATCTCATTCAACTTTACGGCCGTCATCCTCGGTACCTACTTGACCAAGATCTACAAATGGAAGCGCGTGGCTCATTGATTGCCATCATAAGAAGACTTACTAAGTACAGGCCAACGTAAATACTCTTGACTAATTCCAAATAGTCCTGACAGTGACATAAGTCGCGAGTCATCTCAGCAAAATAGCTCATTTGTTATTACCCTTTACCATTCTCTCTTCTCCTCAATCTGGTAGAGGTCCAATCGGCTTTGCGGGTTAGGGTTAGGGTTAGGGTTTAATGCCCGTGTTCTTATGAATTCTTTCACCCTCACCTTTGACTATCTAAAGCTTTTCATTATCATTCCTTAGCCAATTTTGGGCTGTTAAACTGTCATATTTTGCGTGTTCTTTGTTACTCGGAGTTTACTGGGCTCGGTCAGGCTCTAGTACAGGAGATCCTGAAGCAAGGTGACTATGTAAACCCTGATAAGCCTCCAGGTTTCAGATTGAAAAACCTACACCGACCAATTTCCCGTTCATTCACCTCAATTTCTAGATTAAAAGCGTATTGTCCGCATTTCTTACCAGTGTAGCCAACCTTGGCCGTATTGATAGCCCAGAGCCATCAATCACATAATATCTTAGTAAGGTCTCCTGGCCACTCTGGATTGGAGGAATTCCTTCCTTTCCACAATTAATAATTCAAGCACCAGCTGCATCTCCTTCTTCTCCCCTCTTCACAGCCATATTTGTTCCGCCGAGCTTTTTGGCCTGATATCCATGTTCGGTTCGTTCTCCACGCTCGAGAACATCTCCAATGCGGCTCCCAGGCCCAAGCGACGACAGGTTCTGCGGGCCTGCGACGCGTGCCGTATCAAGCGTTGCAAATGCGACGATTCCATGCCCTGTTCCACCTGCGTCAGCCGAGGCTGGGCCTGCTCTCGGAGTCACTCCAGCTTGCAACCAACCAGCTTATCGTCGGCATTGATGTATGTTCATTCTGATTGTTGCCGCAATTGAAAAATCCGCTCTCCTGACTTTCGATAGCCAAATTTCGGCCCTCCAAGAACGCATCCGAGACTTGGAATCGCGCCCAAGGATCGAAGATCTGGCCGAATGGAGCCATACAAGCAAAAGACGGAAGTCCTTGTGGGCAAAAGATAGGTTATTGGATAACGGATCCTACTCTGGGCCGCTGTCAACCGCTTACTTCGTCGCTTGCATCAAAAAATACCTGGATTCACATCCCGATAAGACACCATTTGGGCCTACGTTCTCTTACCAGTCACTGCCCATAAATTGTCGCCAGCCACGCAAGATACAAGATGCAGATCTGCCTTGCTCTCAGAATACAGAACCACCCGCCAACTCTGAAATCCTCCCCAAGGCTCGACAGACCCAGTACATTCACCAATTCTGGTACCTGTATCATCCATTACTACCGATCCTATGCGAAAAAGACTTTACTGAAGAGTTCGCGTCATTATGGAAGATGGATGTGACCATGCAGAGGTCTTCATCAGCCTTGACGGATATCATCATCGCCAATTGCGCACTGGCTCAGTCGTCACAGTCGAATCAGCCGATGGTGCAAGGAGGCCAGTCGTGGACTCATGACGATATATCAGTCTGGCATTATCGTCGCTGCAAACGATTTCTGGATGATGAGCTGGAGACTCCGACGCTGAGCACCCTGCAGAGTTCTATCCTAGTCTCTGTCTACTTGTACAACGCGGCCCATCCATCTGCCGCATACAATGCTCTGGGGACTGCCGTACGCATTGCGTATAGCCTCGGTCTTCATCGTGATCCGCCTCCCGTGCTGAGCATCACTAAACAGGAGCTTCGGAGGCGCATCTGGTGGAGTCTGTACATCCTTGACAGCAGGCTGTCTCTCGAGCTGGGCCGGCCCGCTCTCGTCACTCTGTACGAGAGCGACTGTCGGTTACCCGCCGACGATATCCAAACCGCACGAGCTGCATGTTTAAAGACATTTGCATCTACCGCCGAGGTGACATGGCTCACCTATACAGTACAGCTCGCAAAACTTCTGACTATTGTGCGGTCGATTGTTGTGGATGTATACGAAGAAAACATCCACGAAGAACCCGAATCCGATTCGCCAGAGAGCGAGCAACGGCTGTTGGATGGAAGAGAGTCTGCATCCAAAACACTCCAAACCCATTTGACTCGTCTTCAGGCCTGGGTCGAAGCTCTCCCTGGCGATCTTTGTCTGTCTCGGAGCGGCAGTGAGCCCATACCGTCCCCCGAGTCCTTCAGCATTGAGTTGGACTTTTACGCCCCCAAATGGCTACAACTTCAGCGAGTATTTCTTCAGCTTCTCTTCCACGATGCGTTCGTATCCCTGATTCGCCCTATGTCTTTCCTTGGGAGAGATGGTGTCGCCGACGAGCTGATGCAGCATCTTCACGGTCACACCAATGCGATCATTCGAGCATGCCAGCAGCTATATTCAGAAACAGATATTTGGACTCATCATCCGGAACTTTCTTCTATCCTGTGGAGTGCGACTGTTACCAATTTCAGCAGACTTCTTTCTGTAACAGAGGAAAGTGAGGCTTTCTCCTGCCTGGCAATTGTCGTTGAGATGTTCCAAACTCTAGATTCAGTCGACCCAAGTGCCATACTGGCACTGACCAATGTGCGTAGGGTTCCATTTGCTGGTCAATGGGCATCCGAATCTTTACGAACCGTTGCGAACGGAGTGGCTCAGGAATCGCAATCCATCAATGACGAGGTGAATCCTCTTGGAATTGTGCCTTCAATACTAACGGACGGACATGATGCCTCCGAGACTGGGTCACCACTACCAATCCTTGACTGGGCTCACCCCAACCCAGGAATAGATCCTAGTCTATGGATGAACGATATTACATGGCTACAGGGATGATTTTTCATCCTTCCATTATTAAATTGACAGCTTACTATTGTCATATCTTATTCATCATTTGTCCTGAACAATTTCTGGCAACTGGCAACTTTCTTATTCCAGTTACTACTCACTCTCATTGCTTTTTAAACAATTATACACCATGTAATCTTGAACCTCATCAAGTGACATCAAAAACCTCTTTTTATGTAGTATACTCCATATAATACTATCCCCCACCATGTCGGCTCTAATAGCCTCGTCGCCATGAACGCCACCCCCTCATGCCAGCTGAAAGATCCCTCAATTGCTTGGCGACAATAAACTGAGCCGCAGTGGGTCGACCATGCAGCTTGCCACTTTTCGCCGTCGGCATTTATTGCCCATTTGCAGACATTTAGACAAGGCGTCAACTGTGGTGGCAGTGAGAGAGTTTGTTATCCGAGATGCATGTTTAGTGCCTGTCGACTGGATATATAGGCGTAGCTATTGTACTAGTAGGGAAACGAACAGTTAATCATCTGTCCTCATCATAAGTAATAGCTGAAATTATGCCTGTTTCTGGCCGCGCGGCACCTCGCACTGGAAAGTCCGGTGTGCTGGTGAACGACCACTCCAGCAGCAATGTGAGTCAGGAGGAGCAGCAGCAGCGTGCTGAAGAGGCGTCAGAGGAAGAGAAGAGAAAAGAGGCGGAGGCGACGCAGAAACGTCTCGAGGCCGACCTGGAGAAATTGCAGGGTGAGAATACAGCGCTCGATACTGCCAAGCAGGGACTTGAAGCGCAGCTCGGCACGCTTTCGGCTGCCAACGCCCAGCTGGAGAAGGACAAGGCGGGGTTGGAAAGGAATATCGGCAATCTGAACCGCACGGTGGACGATCTCAAGGCGCAGATCGGCACTCACGAAAACACCATCGCCGATCTACAGCGCCAGATCAGAGAGGCAACCACTCTCAACGATGATAACAACCTCAACCCGGAATACCACGGCAAGGTTGTGCGACTCGTTGTTCCGAACACTGACCTGGTGGCCACCATGATAAGTCAGTATCAAGCTATTCATCGGGGTGTATGGTATACGACGATGCTAATGGCCAGATCCCGTCATATTCGCCCGCATCAACAGCTCAGAGGCCGAGTTTGTCGTCCTCCACAAGGTGCATCCCTGGGACCGCAAGTCTGCCTGGACGATCAGCCGCAACGGCACAGAATACCTGGGAGATTCTTTCCATACGAATGGCGGTGCGCTCGTGTTCCCCACCAGCAGAGGATCGGGAGACGAGGCGAGAAGTCGTGAGTGGCTCATTGCCCAGCGGCCAGGCGACCCGAATGGATTCATGTATGTGAATGCGAAACTTTGTGGTGGATTTTATCCATGTACTAATGCCCTTCAGTATCAAGAATTGCAAGGAAGGAAAGGTTTTGCAGAAGCAGGCAGGTGTTTCCGTGAATCTGGGTGTGGCGAGAATGTATGTTTACCTCGAGTGTCAAAGGTTACAGGCTGATCTGACTGACTCTGTAGTGATGCGACCTGTCTAATCCTAGCGGATGCTAATAATTCGGCGGACCAGGTCTTCAACCTTTTGGTTAAAGGTTAATGATGTGCAGTCGAGTTTAGATACTTATTTCATTCTGGAATTCATATTTAAAGTACTATCTTAGTTTAAACAGGAAAACATAATACATGAACAAACATGTGTACCTATACTTGAGTCTTTTGGGCCTCTCCCCCCCAATTCCTCAGGACAGCATTATTACTCTGGCCAGCTGTATAAGGAGGCAATTTGCTTCCAGACAATGCGTGTGATGAACTGGATAAGTTGTTCAATAATCGACGGTTGATCGGTTTCCGGCGGTTGGAGATTTTACCCGCCAAATCTGTTGTTTCTGGCTGGTTTTCGACGTCTTCAATCTCGAGCGGATCCGGCTGCGTGGGATTAACCACCCCAATAGCCTCGTGGTGGCCTTTGGTCTGGTCTGGCTGTGTTTGACCAACCCCTGGATGAGGTTGATTAGCCCCAATGGCGGCACCGTAGATGGGGGTCTGTTTTGGCTGGGTTTGACCAACAGCCTCAACAGCTGGATTGTGGCCACTGGTCTGGTCTGCCAGGATTTCCAACGCCAAACGATCTGGATCCTTGGAATCCTTGGACTTTTTGGACTCTTTGGATTCCTTGGAACCTTTGGATTTCTGAACAAGCTCAATCTCCTGTTCCAGCGCGGCAAGATACGCGGCTTTCTCTTGAGCCGGCATCTGAGACATGGCCTTCTTGGCTGCCTCGCGCTCCGCTGCTTGAAGCCTCAAGAGCCGGTCAGCTCCAGATCCGCCGATCTTCCTCACCTCCCCCTCGGGTAGGAAGAAACGCAGCAGATGGCCGAAATTCTGCTTGACGGCGCGGTTGAAGAGGCGTGCAAAGAACTGGGCCACGGCGCCGGCCGTTTTGTGCTCATCGGGGACGGCTTCGCTGATTGTATCAATGGCTGCATCGGCCAGGTCGAACGTGACGGCGCCAGTGAAGCGGTGCTGGAACATGCGCGGCAGCGGAATGGTAGAGACGATTGCCGGGTGGTAGACGATCCAGCGTCGCCATTTGTATTGGGGGTTGCCATTCCACTCGATGGTCTGGTTTTGGCCGTACTGGAAGTTCTGGTCGAGTCGCATCGTGATCCAGCCTTCTTCCTCTTCTCGTTGCTCTTCTTCGTTTTCTTCCTCCACTCCCTCACCATCCTTGCCCTTCTCTTCGCTCCCTTTCTTCTCCTCATTCTCGTCAATTTCTTCAACCTCGAGAGATTCATCCCCATGTTTCTTCCTTTGCACACCATCGGTCGACTGGTGACCGCGTAGACTGCGGAGATGGAAGTTCTTCAACGGTCCTCCTGTAAACTGAGGCTCCACAAACTCTGCCGCAATGAAAATCTTGCTTTCTCCTGGCAGGCGTTAGCTATCTTGTCAATATCTCCTTGATCGACCTCTCACCTTCAACGCTGTCTAGCTCTCTATCTCGACAGACCACAGGCAGGCTGGACGATGCACCAGACAGCACATCCACACCGTTCATCTCCCCCCAATAACACTTGGTCACATAGTATGTGTTGCTGCGGGCGGTGGTGCCCTCCGACCAGGACACAACCACCTTGGCCTTGGGACTGATGGGGAAGGTCACCCATTGTGAGCTGGTGGGCACAACGAACGCCATTACGGGAGTTTGGCAATGAAGCGCAACAGCAGCTAACAGCTAAGAGTCTAGATTCTTATTATTGTCTCGATTGATTGCTTCGGCAGGAATTGCCTGACATAAGAAACCCCCGGCACAAACTGCCCGATGCAGTGCCAAGCCCACGTGCCAAGCCTTCTGCAGTAGCGCGGCCCCGCGGCCCCGCGGCCCCACATACCGCCCGATGAACGCCACCGCCCCGCCTTTTATGCAGCAGCAGCCGAAGGCCATGCGGCATTCATGCTTTTACGAGTCTGGCGTACTCGGTAAGCCTCCGGAAAGGGGCCAGAAGCAGCTGTACTACCACCCCCGATCGACAAAGTGCAGCACACGCCGGCAAGGCCAGACGGTGGCCATCGGCTAGCCCCAGCCCGCCCAGTCGCCCCCGCAGTTCTTGATCGAGCGTTGCCACCTTTGCGAGCTGTGCGGCCGTCGTCTGTTGCAGCTGGAGCTGGGCGTCGCCCCCGAGCCCACGAAGGGTATAGGCCGGCAGCGAGGGGGCGAGCGTGTTGTATCCGCAGAAGGTCATGAGGGAAGAGGAGCTGGTAGACGATGAGGTCTCGGTGGTGCTGACGCTCTCGCTGGCAAAGAGCGCCTTGACGGTGACAGTCAGGGTGACGCGCTCCTCCAGCGACGACGACTCGACCGATGCCGACAGACAGGCTCCTGCATCGGCGCCGAGCTCGTACGCGCAGACATAGTAATCGCCGTACAGTTCGCGGAAGCGCGTCTCCCCCCGCGGGCCCTGCAGAAGCGCCACGGCGTGCACTGAAAGCGGGGGAACAGTGTCGAGGATAACCCGCCCGACGCGGTAGCTGGAGTGGCGCGACGCCTGGACGCCGTTCTCGTTGTTTTGGACCGTGCGGTCGTACTCGGCGCTGACCGAGGCGCTGAGGAAGGGACAGCCGACGGTGAGGCCGAGACTGGCGCTCAAGTGTTCGTGGCTGGAGCTGGCGTGGGTGCTGAATCCGTCGCGAAAACTTGCCGTCCACGAGCCGGTCTCTGGTAAAAGCGTGGTGAGACTCGCCTCGGAGAGATCGAACGGTGAGGAGAGCAGCCAGGGCCCGCGCGTGGCGTCTTCGACCCGGCTGGACTCGAAGCCTGTCAGGGGCATTTTGACTTGGTTGGACCAGGGGAGGCCAAAGGCGTGGCCATCGCGGGCCAGGTCTTGCAGGCGTGGCCGAGTGGGGTCCATTGTCGAGTGGTTATTATCACTAAACCATCAAAAGTGAGTCGGGGCTGTGGGATGATATATCTGGAGGTTAAAGGAGCATCGGCTATATTGACCGGTTTACCTGAAACAGTATAATACTGATACGAAATATAAGGAAACGGAATCGACCACCACCACCACCCGGCGTCCTCTTTACCCGCATAACCATGGCGCAATTGCTTGCTCCCTACCACAATGGCATGCGCCTCGGGCAGGGCTTCAATTCGTACACGCAGCAGATCTGTCTGGACAAGGCCGTGCTGCCCGAAGCGAGCCCGGAGGCCAAGGCAGTCCGAGAGAAACTGATCCTATCCAAGGGCGGGCAGCCAGCGAACGAGCTCACGGCTGGACAAGTTGCGACAACGGACATTGATCTAGTGCGTCAGGAGGACCTCAAGCCAAAGGAGAAGACAGTCGAGGTTTACCCATGGGTGAAGCCGCAGATCGTGACATATTCGTCGCGGTTTGTCGATAAGATCAGCGATGTGACTGGTATGTCCAGCATTCTGCAATCTATTCTGTTGTCTGCTAAGCTCATAGATGCAATGAACATCTCCGGCTCGCTGTCGATCAAGACGGCGACCATCGGCGGCAAGGCGAACGGATCGTACGTGGATAGCGACAAGTTCAAGTCGAGCGACATCAACTTCCATCTGCAGGTCAAAGTGACCAACCAGGTGCATGAGCCGGAGCTGTACTCCATCTTCAATCCCATCGAAGGGCTGGATGATTCCAAATTCACCGATGTTTACGGGGTATGTCCATCCTGATAAACCCTAGGGTTGGTAACCCTAGGGTTACCTAGGGTTGTAGGGTTAGGCTAACAGTATAGGATACGTTTATCTCGGGCTGGGAGCTGGGCGGCGAGCTGAACGCCATCATCTCAATGAAGGTCAATGACAAGTCCAAGATCTTCGACATCAAGGCCCACCTGGAGGCGGAGCTGAGCACGGCGTCCATCGGAGGCAAGGTCGAGGCCAACGCCGACATCACGAAAGAGAGCCTGAGCCGCGACACCGAGACCACCATCGCCGTCAACTGGTCAGGCGGCGGCAGCATCAAAGATCCCGGCGATGACTGGACCTTCGGCGTGCTCAAGGGCGCCGCCGCTGCGTTTCCGGACCTGGTCGCCATCACGCCGCAGCGGACATACGCCATCCTCACCAAATACACGGCGCTCAAGGACTTTTACACGCACTACCGGCAGTACTCGCCGCTGGACTATGAGAACGCAGGCATCTACACCAGCTCCATGCTGGACTCGTACATGGAGTACAAGTCGCTCTGGAAGCAAATCTCGTTTGCCACCGCCGAGCTGGAGGGGAACCGCGCGACCATCGAGTTCGGACAGCCCAGCGAGGAGATCCACCAACTGGCGTTGGTGAAGCCTTTGCCACCAGTGCCGGAGAAGAAGGAGAAGAAGATGATCACAGCAGGGGAGGAAGCAGAAAAAGAACCCCAGCTACAACTCATCCAGGCCGCGGCTCCCATCCCAACCACCCCCGACCCGGATCCCGTCCAGGTCCCGATCTTCCAGGCCTCCTTTGCAGGCTTGATCGCAGCGCGCAAGACCTGCCGCTTCGAGATGGCCAAGATCGTCAACGAGGTGGATGCCGTGGCGCGGAATCCCAAGGTCGCCGCCGATCCCGACCGCGACTCGTATTTCCTCAACCCGCTGGTCTTCAAGCAGCTGCTTCCAGTTGTCCGCTCCCAGTCCCCCGAGAATGCGACTCTCGGCGTCAAGGACCCTCACGCCGCGGTCCTGCTGGGCTACAGCTTACCCCCACGCGACGAGTATACAGTGGTGCCTGTATACAACCTGCAGGATGAACTGAAAGTGCACGCTCTCTCGCTGCAGACCTCTATTCGCCGGGTGGGATACAAAGCAGACGATTACCGGATGTACGGGTGCGCCGGCGAGGTCAAGGAGGTGTCTTCGAGCGCAATCCTTCTCAACGACCTGGAGCAGCTGGATGCGACCTGTCGGCCGGTGGCTCTGCATCTGTGGGCGACCAAGCATCGGGTTCACGGCATTGAGATGGTATATAGCAACGCGCAGACCCGGCGACATGGCAATTGCGCTGGAGATGCCACTCATTCGCTGCAACTCGCCAACGACGGCTCGGAGATGATCGTTGAGATGAACATGCAGGAGGGGGTGGATGCGACGGGGGCCAAATGGATTGCATCTCTGGTCGTGGCCACCACGGCGTGTAACGTGCTCGACTCGACGGCGCCAGCAACGCCGCAGCAAGAGCAGCCCGAGACAGACGAGAAGAAGAAGGAGACAGAAGAGGAGGCAAAAGAGGAGGCAAAAGAGGAGCACCCTGAAGAAGTGTCGCTATCTCATATCGCGACGTTCAGATGGTTCAAGCCTGACGATGGACCCTGGACGGTGCGCGGGTTCTTCAGCTTCACCCACAAGCAGAGCATCTGCAGTCTCGGCGTGGTCTGGGGCAAGGACAACTTCGTCCCCATCCCGCGCAGCCCCGTGGCCGTCCCCCTATGCAGAACATATCTAAGCCTGAGCCCTCCGCTGCAGAAGAGTATGTTGGCGGCTGCTTCCCAGCCGGCGATGGTGGGCAAGTTCGTGCTGAGCGACTTTGTGCGGACCAGCTCGGGTGACGATGATACCAGGCCACCGACCCAGATGGAATACTTCAACGCACTCGAGGACATCGACGTGCACTGGCGCATGCAGTCGATCTCCTTCCAGCGCTCGCTGGGTCCTGTCCGGGGCCTCGCCGGCATCAAAGTGCGGTATACGAATGGCCGGGAGATCACGTTCGGTCACTTTGTGAAAGGCGTCCAGGCCTGGAACACGCCCCTGGATACCGACTTGGTGATCTGCAAGATGCTGGCTGCCCGTGCGACGGCAGATGGGCCTGTATACATTGACAGCGTCGAGTTCATCCAGTCCGAGGGGAACGGCAATCTCCTCCCCGACTGGCCCCTGGACATGACTACTTGTCGCTTCGTGCCGGACGAGGATCCCGACAAGGATCGAATCTATGATTGTCTCACCGAGGCGGCGCCCAAGATCGGCAATACGCCCTGGTCTGTTCGGGGGTTCTTTGGGGAGCATAACGGGGAGCTCATCACCTCTTTGGGGGTCGTTTGGGGGAGGGGGTGACTATGTCTATACCTTATCAACACAAGTCTTGTAATCAGCGATCAAATTCATGAAATAACAGAACTCTATATGGAGTTAGGGTTAGGGTTGAGTCTAAACCCTAATGCCTTGTTGGTGACTATATCTAGACTACGCTGTAAACTGGGTTTAAGTATATTCGTACTAGCATATCTGAATATACTATATATAATATATTTAGTTTAATTACACAGGGTCAAGCATGTTCAAGTTGAGCTCCTTGTTTATCTAATATTATAATAATATAGGTGAGCAGTACTCATATAATAGCCCTAACAAGTAGCATGCTCGATATAAATTTGTGTCTCACCAGCTTAGGCTGCTCAAGTCATAGATTACATTGTATATAGACTGCATGATATACCAGTATAAAATATAAAAAGCTGTAGACTGGTGTGGAGTTCCTCAGCAATGTAATCATATTCTAATAACATACAGTGCATGTGAGTACTATAGCTTCATAAAATCTCCCCCGACTTTATTAAGCATCGCTGCATGATCCTTGCTATAAGTATCACCATCTCTGGTGATCACATCACGCACCCACGGCCCACGAGGCTGAAATGAAGCCTTGAAAGGCAGCGCCCGCATAATCAGGCCGTAAGTGCACGCTTCAGGGTCAACGGGGATAGACTCTCCCGTTTCCTCGGACAGACCAGCCTTGATATCGAATGACCACAGCAGCCGGGCAACGACGATCCAGATAGTATTGCGTGCAAAATACCGCCCAGGGCATGTCCGTCTCCCATAGCCAAAGACAGCCGGGGGAAAAGGTTTCAGCGTTTTGCCATCCTCATCCAGCCAGCGGTCTGGGATGAAATCGTCAGGGTCCGAGCCGAACACGGCCTCCTCCCGGGAGATTGCCCAAACGTTGGGCACAACAATGGAGCCCCTGGGAATGATATATCCATTGTAGGTGGTCGCCTCTCGGTTCGCATGGGGGGCAGCCTCGGGGGCAGCAGGCCGCCAACGGAAGATCTCTTCGACAATAGCGGCGATGTAAGGCAGGTTAGGCCTGTCGTCAGGGCTTGGGAGACGATCACGCCCGACAACGGCGTCCAGCTCCTTGCGTGCCCGGACGACGAATCCTCGATCTTGTGTGATGCACGCCACCACAAACCAGATCAAGCTGTCGGTGGTGGCATCCAGCGCAGCGTCGATCGTGGTTCCAATCTCAAACACCAGCTCATCCAAGGGCATGCCGAGGCTGTTCCCTTCGGTATTCTGCTTGAAGTGATGCTTTGATATATTCCAGGCGTCGGACTCTACCGCTCGCCGGAAGCTCTCGTTGCGTAGTTTACACTTGGTCGTGAAGTGATTCTCGGCCTTTGCTTGCCATGGAGCGAGGAAACCGGGCAGGTTATTGAGCACAGGGAACAGATCAACAATGTGTGCACCGACCCGGACAAACTCGGAAAATTCCGTGTTGAGATCAACCAGGGCCCGAAGCATCGGGTCGTTAGAGTCTTTGACCCGGAAGCCATACAGCAAAGTATGGATGGTGCTAGCCACCGCGCGCTGGAAATGGCCTCGAAAAATCAGTCTCAGCGCCGCCTGAATCCACCAGGAGATCGTGCATCAGTTGCTGTGATTCCAGGATCTGGAAGGGGAGATAGGCGGCTGACGATGTCGCGTTGAACACTGAGATCTGTACTCTCTGATGTTGTCTGAACTGATCGTTGTAATTCATGAAGAGGATGCTGAGTCCCTTCATGGCCAGATCCGTCGCCAGCTGCAGTCCCGATGAGCTCATCTTGTATTCACATAGTGAGAAAAGCCTTTAGAATCTTACGAAAAGATAAGGGCGGTCTGAGAATGTGGCTCCACGAATCGCGAGGAGATCATGGGCTGCTTCTGATGTAGATAGAATGATGACAGGCTGGCCAAGGATGTTGACATGAATGATGGGGCCATATCGTTTGCTCCATTCGTGGTATGTTCTCCAGCTGTGAGACTTGGGGGCTTGATGGAGATTGCCGATTATTGGCAGTGGCTTGGGGCCCGGGGGGAGGGGCAAAGACGATGTTGATTTCCGTGTGGTGATATATATGCCTATTATGAGCCTAATAATGGCCACTATTGGTGCCAACTGCATGGTGATGAGGATTAGAGTTATAAACAGCTATAGATGCTTGGTTGCAACAATAGGTCAATAAACTAAATAAGTGAGAGTGGGAGGGAACCCTGAGGACTCTTGGAGGAAACACTGCATAAATAAAATCAAGAGAGACTACTATCTTGACCCAACGCCAATGTTACACATTATTCTTATTTTAGCTAACCAGCTATGCAGGATATAATGTCATTGGCTTATTGAATTGTCTGTGTCAAACAAAAGAAATCATATTCCCCATCTGCCGCTGAGGGGGAATTGGTGTAACTATCAAGTATGAGCTGTCGAAAGTCGGCACTGGGGGCCTTAATAATGATACAGATGCTACGCTCTTGCCTCTTTCGCTCTGTTGCACTATTGTCCTAAATACTAAGTATAGAGTAGCTCTAGTAAAGTACTGCAACTAGTGTTTAGCTTATAGTGCAGAGCATAGTTGTTTTAGAACTTGATTTTCTTAGTATCACCAAAAGTACTCTACTTATGTGTGATGGTGATGGTGAGATGACTGCGGCAGCTGCTTAGAGTAATGGAATATAAACCACACACCCAGGTGAGCCGCAGGCCTATACTCTATATAAAATAGTATATTACTAACTCTAATATCCAGAGTCTTCTATATATATATTACAGTGTATAGGTACTATAATAAACAAAAAGATTGCAATAACTACTTAGTATAGATGTTATTTATATACTAATACTATAAAAGCCAGAAAATTATTAAACTACACTCTATTTCACTTCAGCTTAATATGAATATGGACTACTATGAATCTTTTAGAGAATGATCAGGCTGTCATCTCAACCACAGATATAGCCATGGGTTTTATTGGCTCACTTGCTTTCAGCCTCGCGATTCAGCCTTGCGACCCCTCTTTCCCCGCCCCTTTTCTCTGACCTTTGATCTCACAAAAGTCATAAATGTATTCAACCCATCATGTCTCAAGCTCTGGCAAAGGCTGCAAATCTCACACCGGCAATCCGACTCGGCCAGGCGGTGTCTAACTTCAAAGCGACGCTGTCTAGCAGTGACAAGATCCATCTGGATAATGAACTCTCCACGCTTGCGAATCACCCTCCTGGTGTGTCTGATGTCAGCCGTGTCATCAGCGAGATCAATCTTCGCATCAAGGCAAATACACGGCATTCTTTTGGACCGCGCTTCATGAATATCCTCCTCGTTGTCCAGGAGTATGTTGCACTGGGAGACATCATCCTTGGCGCATCCCAGAATCTGCTGGCATGCTCCATCTGGGCCGTGGTGCGACTGGCACTGACTGTGAGTAGTGAGTGGTGAATACTTCATAAAGATGATGCTGATTCGATTTACAGATGCTCTCGCGGTCGACATCACACCTCGAACAAATGAGTGACCTCTTTATGAAGGCAGGGAGGAATGTACCGCGATACCAAGAGATGGAGTTGCTTTATCCGCGATCTAAACGGCTTCAGGATGGGATGTGTGAATACATGATTGTGATTGTGAATATCTGTCAACACGGCGTCCGGGTTTTGCAGAAATCGACCTTTTCTCTGACCACACTCACAATGTTTGACTCGAGTTTGGCCGGCTTGCAGAAGTCGCTGGATGGCTGGTCGACATTCATCAAGGAGGAGGCAAGCCAACTGCTCCATCGGGGGATGGTAGAAGAAGCCCAAAAAAACTCGACCTTCCGCAGAACTATGACTGTCTTCAATTCCTCCCGAGAACATCATCACCGACTGGCTCTGAAAGTGCGCTGGTTGAAGGCGTGTTCAACGTACGACTATCAAACGACATGGAAGCAGGCACGGAAAAAGGGCAACTGCTCTTGGTTTTCAACGGCTGCCGAATATACTCAGTGGAAAGAACAAGCCTCACCCTCTCATCTCTTCTGTGTCGGCAAATTGGGATCTGGCAAGACGACGCTGATGGCCAACATAGTCGACGATCTCAGCGTTTCTTGGACAATGGTTTACTTCTTCTGTCGCTATGATATTGCTGAGTCTTTGAGTGCGACCACCATCAATGGCTGTCTGACCAGACAGCTATTAGAGCATTGCCAGTTGAATTTGGAGACTCTTGAGGTGAGCTTCGCAGGAAAGGTTCCATCAACGTCCAATTCAACCTTCCTCGAACTGTTAAAGTGCCTCCTTCCGAAAGACTCAACCTATACTATCCTCCTTGACGGACTGGATGAGTGCCAGAATGATGAAATCGACGGAGTGATGGAATTCTTTCAGTCCCTTGCGAAGATGTTTCCCATACGCGTGTGCCTCTCACTTAGAAACGACACCGCTCGCAGTATTCCTGTGAAACTATCAGGAAAGGCACAGTCAACCACACTCGAGATACCTGAGGATAATCCGGATATCGAGGCGTACATTGAATCTGAATTGAAGGATCGCCTCGAATCCGGTAATCTGTCAATCGGGAATCTGCTTACAGTACTCGCCATTCAGGAAACCCTGCAGAGTAAATCCCAGGGAATGTTTCTATGGACAGCACTGCAGTTGGACTGTATCTGTGCAGAGCAAACCGACGAAGATATTCTCCAGGCGTTGAAGGATCTGCCGAATGACCTGATCAGCACATTTGTCCGTGTTCTTGAAAAATCCAGTCCAGCCGAACCCAAGAATGGTCGGCGAGTTATCGAGCTTCTGGTTGCTGCTCGACGGCCCCTGATGACTGCAGAGCTGCAAGAAGCCCTCAGTGTAGAGCCCGGTGACACCGAATGGAAGCCGTCACGCCAGATCAACAATATCCAGGCCATCCTGGCCTACTGGGGAAGTCTATTGACCATAGATGAAGAGGAGCTCACAGTTCGCTTTGCACATCATAGCATCCGACAATTCTTCATTAGCCAGGTCGATGCTACTCTTGCAAAAGCGGTCGACCCAGATGAGGCTAACCTTGAGATGGGACGGATCATCTTGACATACCTGAACTACGATATCCTGGACCGCCGGGTGACCAGAATGGTCGCTCCGTCTGTTCCTGCTGCAGGTGCGCCATCCAAAATCATTCAATCAACCTTTGGAGAATCCAAGAAGACCAAGAAAATTGCCCTGGCCTGGCTCAAATCGCGGAAGGAACCCTCATATGATATTGGTCATGTTCTACACAGTACAAGAGGGACTTCTTCACATGAATCATTTCACTTTTTACGGTACATTAAGGAGTACTATTATTATCATATCGCGGGGCTGTGGCGAGAGCAGGGGGTTATTAGCCAGTTCTGGAATCAGCTATATGAAAACAACCCATTTGAGGTAAGTATTGAAAAATACCCTTCATTCATAGAGTTACTAACGGCGATGCAGTTCAACTTAGAGAACTGGCTGGCCTTTGAACTTTATAAGGCTAAAGTTGAAGGTCTTATTGAAGATTTTATACCGCTTGATGTACAGGACCATCTCTTCACCTTAACAGCCATTCAAAATCTTGTTCAACAGTCTGGAGTCCCTCAGGCCGAAGCAGAGCCACTGGCCTCAAAGATAAAAAAGACTCAGAAACGGTGTTTGCAAATCTTGGTCTATCAGAAACTGGCAGACTCCATTCCTCTCCTTGCAGACTTGGATGTGCATGACATTGACCTTCCGATATCTGTCCATATATTACAGAAGCAACTCGATAACCGCAAGCTTCGGTCGAATTCAAGGCTCTCCCACATCCCCTTTGATGCGGGCTTGTTCTGCGATGCACAGAGGTTGTTTATGGCTCCAGCTCTCCTCCAGGGTAGACCAGCAAATTGGAGATCGTCTGCGACAGTACCTCTTTTGCCCTTAACGATGGAGGAAAAGCTTCCTATCAGAGATATTGACCTTGACAAGGCTATCATTCATCCTGCACATTGCGGATTACAGGCTTCATCTCCTAGTCGGTCCAATACTAGAGGTCTTTTGGTTGTGATCAAGAAGGCCTCTTCAAGCTATCATAGAGGGGTAATGTATACTAAGTTGCATGGAGAACCTCACCTGACCGCACATCTCGCCATATGGAAAAACCATATTCCCAATAGGGCCTGGACCTATTCAGCGATCTTCCCTATGGCAGACTCTAACCTCTATCGCTTCTGGGAATATCGCAACCGTTGGAAAACCGAGCCTACTGTGATAAAGTGGTCTTGGAAGCAGATGTTGGGAATTGCGGATGCCATTTCCAAGCTCATCGCTGCCGAGGAATACTTTGACGATTCTCCATGGCATGGCGCAATTGTGCCGAACAATATTCTGTGGTTCCGTGAGGATACCAACTTGGGGATCTTGAAATTGGATGTATTTCAGGAAGGCCCGTTGCTGTCCAGGACTAATTATTTCGACCCTTTTTTCCTTGAAAGAATCGACGTCTGGCGACTCGCGCTCATCTGCATACAGTTCGCTACTTGGCTGCTGATGGGATGGGCCGGCATCAAGGCCCTTGACCGTCAGGGCTTAAACCTCAATAACAGAACCATGCAAGCAATGGAGAATATCAATGCGCTTGCGACGCTCTCTGAGCCATGGCGAAAAACAGCCACATCGTGGGTGATGATGCTCCTACGGAAAGATAATTGTCCGCAAACCATTTCTCGGCTGATGGATTACATTATGGAGAACGTTCTAGTCAGCTCTCGGGGCCACGTACCTTCGTGTGCACAGTTTACAGAAATCTTGGCTTCAATATTACAGGAAGTAGACTAGAAATTACTATCCCAGCCCATGTGGTGTAAAGGATTTGAGCCATAATAGTATCTGTCCGGGTCTCTGTTTAGGCTTTCCATGATAGAGTCATTAGACGTAATATATAATCTTATTATACTACCATTACAAATCCTTTAATGTTTTTGCAATACTAATGCCTATTTAGTAATAGTAGATATGCCTAGCTGCGCCGCCAGCAGCATGTAAATATTTATAGATATACTTTCAAGGCTTAAAGAGGTAACTAATCAACTAGTTATATAATCTACTTTAATGGTAATGGGCCCCATGAGAAATATACCTTATATATTGGTATATTCCCATTAATTACTGACATTCTGCCTATATATATACTTTATAATAAAACTAATAACAATGGTGCTGCTATAAGGGAGGAAGTACTCCGCTAGTATAGTAATCAAGATGGCCTTACAGAAGTAGTTACTTTAGATCCTATAGGCTGCTTCTTCAACCCAGTAACTCTTGTGTGCAGCAACAATAGACCTCTGATTACTTGACGGCACAACAGCTGGATACCCCCCAAAGCCTTTATCGCATCTGGCCCAGGTTTAACGGCGACCTTGTCCACTCAGAGCAGTGGCTCAACAGCAAGGCGACTTGGAACACCTTATTCAGTGGAGAGGATGGAGCATGGTTATTGAGAATTTTCTCACTTTCAAGGACTTCACTTCTCTGATCTATAGGCTTATTGCTGAGGCTGAAACTATGATCCTGCCTAACACTATTTTTTAATAAATATAGCAAATTATTCACTGACATGATATGTCTAACTCTATTGTTTCTCCTAGAACTAATATATACTATTATTATTATACTGGTATGTGGTACTGGTAAACAGCATTAAATTAGACAACCACTATCACCTCTATTAAATCTATAGTATGGGGTAAGTGATGCTAATTTCTAACCCTAAATCCTCCAGAAAAAACCTAATTGAAGCAAATGATGGTCATTACTCTAGTACCCTAGTCTATATGGATCCTTATGATACTTAGTTAGACTATATTAGGCCAATAACTGCAACTTTATGCCTATAGATGTTGTCATTAAATCTATAAATAACTGCTTTATTGCGCTAGACTAGGTAGAAATTGACTTAACCCTAATGTATATGTTAATAACTAACCTTAACAGCTTGCACCCTACTGAGCTGCTCCATAACTAGAGGATCTGCCTGCAAGTCAGGGATTACAGCCCTAACCCTAAACCTCGTGCCTCATGATGCTAGGATGAAAGCCATTCTAGTTCTAGTTAGAGACAGCTCGACGGAGCAATATAAAGCCCTAACAAGTATATGAATATTAACCCCAACCCTATACTCCTTGAATCTGGTGGACATGCAATGAGTAGGAAATATATTTACACTCACTATATCTACAGACTTTACAGAGCAACTACATATTCATTTCAGGTAGAACCCCAGATCTACTCCCTCGTCGCGCTCCCACTGCAGCTCACCATTTCCAAGATAGCCAAAGGGGTCAGAAGTGGCATACTTGATGTCAAAGTCCTCCCCGCGGATGTTGCTGATGCTCTCTGTATATCATTAGATATAATTCGACTCATTTCATGAATATACTCACCTTTAAAGTGCAAAACACTCCCTGGGTACATGGCTGTCACGGCTTTCCCGTTGTTATACCACGCGGCACAGCCTGTGCTCCAGACGGTATTATTCAGAGTCGCCTGCGCATGGCGGTTATACTGCTGAACTGCAGTATCTTTGACACAGACCGACCTATTGATCATTGGTAAATGTATCAGTATCTCAACCAGCTGAGTATACGCACTTGATATCCTCTTTGGCCATCTTTTCAACCCATTTCAATGCATAATCGACGCTCCACCCCAGCATCTGCGGCACGCTGCCATGGCCGATCGGACAGTTGGGTCCTGCAAAGACAAAATAGTTGGGCATGCCGCCTGCACACAGCGAGAAATACGCCTGCGGTGTCTCTGCCCAGTCCTTGGCCGGCGTGCGACCATCACGTCCCATCATCTCCCAGCCTGGCACGAAAGACGTCTCGAACCCCGTGGCGCAGACAATCAGGTCGAACTCGTGTTCTGCGCCGTCACTCGTGCGAATACCCGTCGGTGTGATGCATTCGATCTTGTCGAAACACCATCCGGCGTTGCTCTCTTGCAGGGCTTCGAGATATCCATCTCCCGGGCTCAGACGGCGACATCCAACCTCTGTTTGGGGGATGAGGCGGTCGATGAGTTCCGGATTGCCTGCCAGCTTCGAGCGCATCAGGTCGTCCACTGCAGCAGATAACATACCATTGAGCTCTGATCCAGTCAGCATTAGTCGGTAGACCGTATTCACCCTATCTCTATCAGCGTTTTGTATGTTTATAGGGTTTAGGGTTTTCTTTCGACATACGAATTCTCCACGCGCTTGCGATACTTCAAAAACGCCGCTGGATCCTCTCGAAACGTCTTCTTCTCCTCCTCTGTATACGCAAAGTTCGTGCCCTTCCCATCCCGTGTGACGTCTGGACACAGACTCATCGATACCCAGGTCGGTTGCCGGATGAAATTGACCAGCTTCGCTGCCCGAGGCTGCAGGGCCGGGACCACCTGGAGGCCTGACGATCCGTTCCCAATCACGGCGACTCTCTTGTCGGTCCAGTCGTAGGTCTTATCCCAGGCGGCGGTATGGATCACTCGTCCTTTGAAATCGCCGAGGCCAGGGATATCCGGCATCTGCCACCGGTTGAGGATGCCACCGGCGTTGATCAGGACGTCCGCCTCATCGTGGATCACAACATCGTCTCGCCTCAGCTGCAGAGCCCATTTGCCTGTCTCTTCGTTCCAGACACTCTTCTCCAGCCGCGTGTTCAACACCACCCTCTCCTTCAGTCCGAACCTGTCGGCCGTGTCAAGGATATACTGCTCGATTTCGTCGCCCTTGGCGTAACATTGACTCCATTCCGGGTTCGGCGCAAAGGGAAACACGTACGAGTGCGCGGGGACATCGCATCCGACACCCGGGTATATGTTCTCAAACCAGGTGCCCCCGACATCGCGGTTCTTCTCGTAGACCACCCAGTCAACAAAGGACAGCGGGTTCTCGTGTTGCAGTTTGTACGCCAGCGTGAGACCCGAGAAGCCCGCGCCAATGCACACGATGCGCAGCTGACGAGGCTGGAACGCCCAGCGGGCAGGGGAGACGGTGAGGGGGCCCTCAAGGGCCTCGGGGGCGACCTCGTTAAAGAGCATGAAAGCAGGGAGTAGACGGCGTAGATTGCGCTGCCAACTACAGCAATGTAGAGGCAGAAGACGGGTTAAATAGTCGGCCTGGGGACAGGGATAAAGACTCCTTCTGTTATCTGGACATGCCGCTATCAAGTACTAACAAACAACGGCGCACGACGGCTGTTTCTCGGCCAAGCTTGACCAGGAGAGGTAATTACTACGTCGCGATTTCAATTGATAAGAATACCACGACTCTCTCCTTGTCTCATGCGAGTCATGGCCTGCATATAATCCCTGTCGCTAGTATGGAATTGCACAGAGCTGTATTGAGCAAATCATCCATCTATCAGATGTATAGGCAGCTAATAGGTGGTATTGGGATTGGTACTATATAAAAGGATTTCAAGGAAAATGTATAGAAAAGACAGTTGTGGAGTATACCATTTACTATATAAATATAGTCTTTAATAATCACTAATTAACATCCTGGCCATATCCCGGTTAAGACGGAACATCATCCTGGCTGTTTAGGCCCCGCCTTTTGTGCTTTGTTCCTGTCTTCATTTCAGCATTCCAGTCTTAAGTCTTATTCCGTCTTATTCCAACCTTTGTTCCCCATTCTATTTCATCTTGATTTCTGCTCTCTTGATGAGTCCTTTTGGAGATGCCCCTGCTGGTACAGACCTCACTGCCAACCGGCGTCTACAAGACAATGCAGCTGTCACTGCCACATACATCATGGCCGTCCTCGCCATTGCGCTGCGGTTCTACACCCGGTTTCGAGTGCAACAGGCGGCGCTGGCCGCGGACGACTGGACGATCCTGGTGTCTTTGGTGAGGCGGCTGCTGTAATCCCTCGAAATTGCATTAATAACAGTGATGGCAGCTCGGCGTGACGGCAACCTTCATCTCGACAATCATCGGTACCACCCCCGTTCAATGCCCTCGGCCCTTCCCAACTTACCCTGATACTAGGCGGATACTACGGCCTCGGGAGACATGTCTGGAGCGTCCCTCTGGCCGACGTTGAGGGCCTCATCCACATCCTGTTTGCATACGTGCTGCTTTACTTCATTGCTGTGCCTCTCGTCAAGCTGTCGGTCTTGCTCTTCTACCGCCGCATCTTCGGCATGCGATGGACGTTGTGGTTCTGTGCGGGCCTCACCGTCGGCTACTGGGCGGGCTGCACTGCCGCCTTTCTGTCCTGCTGTCGCCCGCTCTCTTACTACTGGATGCAATATAGCCATCCCGACAGCGGGAAGTGCATCTTCGAGCTGTACCCGTTCTATATCGGCAACGCTGCCGCCAGTATGGCCACCGACGTACTCATCCTCACCGTGCCCATGCCCATCGTCTGGAAGCTGCACATGCGACGCTCGCAGAGGCTGCTTGTCTGCAGTATCTTCTTGCTAGGCAGTTTGTAAGCATCTCCATGGCCTTACACCCAGTATAGCTATCCCGTTTCACTGACTCTCTCCAGTGTCTGTGTGGCGAGTGTTGTCCGCATCTACTTCATGACCTTCCTCGCCACCTCCGCCGACATCACTTGGATCATGGGCAACGTCTTCATCTGGTCGAGCGTCGAGCCCTGCATCGGCATCGTGTGTGCCTGTCTGCCCACCCTGCAGCCACTGCTCCGGCACAGCCTCCACAGTCTCGTCTCACGCATCCACTCGTCGCAGAATACCCCGAGGAGAGTCAATCAGATCATGCCGGACTGGGACGAGGCCTGTCTGACCACACATGCCGTCCAGATCAAGATGGGATCGGCAGGGAGTGCGGCGGCACCAGATGGCAAGATCACCGTGGAGACCGATTTTCAGCTTGATGAGCTGCGACGGGCAGATTCTCAAATAGACAGCGATGATTAGTTTTCTTGATTACAGAGAACCAGCATATAAGATAAATAATATATTAATGGTCGAATGTTGAAGTATACGGGGGAATATGGATCTGTCTAGATTGTTCCAATCACCTTTACTTCTGATAGACTGATGCAGCATGATTGTTATTAATCTATAATTCAAGTATATTATCAATGAATCCTGGTAAATCAGTAATATCAGGGATTTCTCTACCCTGGCTTCTTGTATCTATAAATGATTTGAATGAAACCTTATAGTATATTGATATATATGGATGAGCTACTTATAGTTATATCGAGTACTATCCTAGATTACAAGAGTACATGGTCAAGAATCATGCTCAATAATCATATTAGTATCAAAGGCATGGACTAATTGTATACTACTGCTTGAAGACCAGGAAGAATCTCCAGATCCTTGGGCCGGTAGGTGTATTTGCCTTCCTTGGAAATGTCTGCTTCACGGGTGCGACGCTGTTGCTGCGTCTGGCGCACTTTGACCCATTCCTCTGTGGTCAAATGCTGGCCCAGCTCTGTGAAGGCATTCTGCGTGCGGCCCAGGCGCTGGAGAAGGGGGCTGTTGGCAATGGGATCAAGAACAACATGATTATTCGGTCTGTCATCGATGATCAGCCATGAAGATCAGTAATGGAATCCTTCACTCATAGGCCTACCGTGCAAAGTACAATAGTCCCAAACGGTCGACATGAGCCTGATCCTGCGGCGGTGCATGCACTCGATGGACGCTCGACTTGACGAGCCCCCCAGTAAGCGCCGTCAGGGCATCACAGGTGTTGATGGTGATGGTGCCGTCCTGTGGACGCACCCATTTCCACTGGCCTTCCGAGTTGAGGATCTGCAGCGCCGCAACAGGCTGGCGGAAGAGCAGCGTCACTGTGCCTAGATCTGTGTGTCCGGGCGAGTATAAATCGCCGACTTTCTTGTTCTCTTCGGGATCGCGCGCCGCGTAGTGCATGTAGCGGAGGTGGTCTTCGCCTTTGACGTCGTATTGGTGATCTCGGACCAGTTGGTCCTCGTCGGGGAGCTCAAGCAGGATGGCAAAGAGACGCAGAAGCTTCACGATGACCTCTTCATGGCATTTCTACTCGTTGTTAGCAAGTTTTTATTGTCAATTGGAAGCCAATGTAGACATCACTCACCCGGCTAAAGGCCTCAATCTCAGCGATGTGATCGCGCAACACAGGCGGCTGCTGGCGCTCGTGAAAGCCGTCGAACTTGGGAATATTATATACCTGGACATTATCCCGGATGCCGTTTCCAAGGCTGTAAGAACTGTCAGTCCAGTATTGGGCTGATCGAAGAATCTCACCCACACTCGGTATCCAGCTGGACGATAGCCGTTGTACTCGCCCTTGACGAGATCATTCGCATTGTGGTATTTGAGCTTCTCCTCTAGAGGAAGCGCATAGAACTCCCGTCCCAAGGCAAACTGGAAGTCGACTTCGTCCTGGCTAATGTTGAAGTTCTTGACATAGAAGAACCCTACTCATTACTTCTTGAAGACTTCAAAACCGAAGATATCCTTACCGACATGCTGCACAGCGTGGTCAAGCTGCTTAACGAGCTGCTCCTTGCCGCCAGGCTGGTCATACAGACCCAGATCCAATGTGATCAGCTCAGCCCAGTCCACTGCGTCATGTCAGCAGAGACTATATTGAAGATTACTCTCATCCTCAAACTCACGGTCTGCCTTTGTGACTGGAACGTGGTCATACCGCTCAATAGCAATCGGCGCCATTTTGAATTGGAGATACAATGGGTATTGAGATAGATATAGATAGATAGAGAATGCAGCAGTGTTATTTGCATCGAGCTGTATACCATTTTATGTATTCTATATCAACCCCGCCTTTGCCCCCGCAAGACAGCACGCAATAGCAAGGGGGATATCACCATGCTGGCCATGATTCGGCGATTAGGTATGGCAGGATTCTAGCACGTTATATCTGCAGAAAGCACATCTTTATGGCATCATCCTTAGGGGCATGAGATAATCCACCATCTCATTTGTCTCTTGCGACAGAAAGAAAGGATAATCTAAGATATGGTAATGAATTCATAATCTCTTGTACCAGTGGTATTAATCTTGTGTCATGTTTCTCCTACTCGCTCTAGATATTAATTGCGATTCATCAGACTCTTCCATTCAATGATATATGCTTCGTATTTGTCTACACCTAACAATATCTTAGACACTAGTCACATCGTTATTTGCTTCTGTCACCTCTGGCTGCTGATCACTATCCAAGGCCTCCTGGCTGCGTCGGCGCTCGTCTCGCTGCTGCTGCTTGAGAATAGCATAGGTCACTAGGACAAGCACCACAGAGCCCACGGCAGCCCCAATGAACCCCGGTTGAAAGCGCGGCGACTCAGCAGTGCGCCAGATGGCGTCGTCCCACCAGATCATCATGATATAGCAGAAGATGTTGGAGACGGCGATGACAAAGCCGCGCATCTCGTGGTCGTGTGGGATGAGGTCAGGGAACCAGGAGAAGTAGATGCCCGGCACGCCGTACGCGATCCAGAGGAAGTAGTAGCCGGTGAACTTCAAGGCCCGGGGCACGTCCCAGATAAGCATGATGATGATGCCAAAGAAGGTGCCGGCTTGCATCCCCGTAATTGCCTCCCATCGACGCCCGCGGAACAGCGGCGAGTCCGAGATCATGCCCGCCGCAATCTGCGCCGCGGCAGCAATGCCCGCCTGCGCCGTGGGGAGCACATTCACCTTGTACACGCTGTACCCTTCGGCCTTGAGCCAGAGGGCAAAGGCCGGCTGCTGGTTGGGACACGCGGCCTGCACGATGTAGTACGTCACCGGCAGCACCCAGAACTGCCACTGCCGCACGATCTGCAGGATCTTGCCCCGGGTCCAGGACGACTTGCCCAGGGGCTTCTGGCCGGCGCGGATCAGGCGCCGGCGTGCAAAGTCCACCTCCGCCGGACTCAGATAAAACGCACGCGTGGTCTCGGGGAAGTCTGGGTTGAACCAGAAGCCCATCAGGCCGCAGGGGAGGCCGATGATCCCGCAGATGATGAACAGCCACTGCCACCCGGAGTGGCCCAGATGCCCGTTGAGTCCGTCGTAGGCCCCTGCCTGCAGATAGCCGCTGAACATGGTCGCCAGCGTGGTAGTCGAGTAGAAGATGGTCACCCGTTTTGCCCGCTCCTCGCTCGTGTACCATGAACCGATGATATACACGATGCAGGGGAAGTATGCCGATTCAAAGACTCCGACTAGAAAGCGCAGGGCGTACATCTGCTGCACCGTTTTCGCCGTGGAGCAGCAGAAGGTGCAGACGGACCAGAGGAGCTCGCAGGTTGGGATCAACAGCGAGGGCCGCACGCGAGTCACCAGAATGACGGCGGGAATCTGCCCGATCACATAGCCCGCCGTGAAGACGTTGCCCATGTACGTCAGCTCGCTGCCGCCCATGCCCAGCGCCTCCTTCATGCCCGACACATAAGCATTGTCGATGTTTGCCTGGGCCAGGTTCTTGCAAAAGTACCCCAGGCAGGTGTAGGTGAGCAGGAAACAGTCCAGCTTGAAGAGAAACAGCTTCTCCCGCCGCGGCTTGTCCGGGTCATCCCATACATAGCGCCGAACGTTGCGTAGAGCTCGGGCGAGGCCTGTCCGTTGCTTGGGTGGTTCGGGTGCGAACTCGTCAAAGGCCTCAAAGCTCTCCGAGCCCTCTGAGCTCTGCGCCGTGGCCTGTTTCTCGACGGTAGCTGGTTGGATTGGCGTCATGTCGACTTGAATGAACCTAGAGACATCATACATCAGAGAGCCTTCGTAGCGAGCTTAAATATACGAATTGTCGTCATCTAAAGCTTCCGTCACATCATGTTAGCCGTGTCAGCCACTGCACACTGACCGTTGAGATGGCATCGATCTATCTATGTGGAGCAGGATTGTGTCAATTGCACAGCAATGATGCCATCTACCTGCACCGAGCTCGCCATCCTGGAAAATAAGTCGACACACTTTCTTGGAGTGATAGCAGTCTCCATGAGAAGATCAAAGTATAGAAAATAGGTATTTAAGTAAATGGTTGACAGATAGTCATATAAGATTACTATAGTATGTTATTTTAAATAGAGGGCTAGGAAAATTAGTTACTGCTTCACTATACATATATAAAATTAATAATAGGTTATACAGCTTATTGGGATACTATATTATTCTTAATTAGAATTTAGAGATGAAATTCTCTCTCTCCTATATAATATAAAATAAAGGTTTTATCTCTCTGATATTTTTATTTTTTATAAGTTAAAAGAGTTATTAAAAGTATTATTATATTCTCTCACACACCAGGCCTATGAGAAAATTGCTATTAGTGTATGTTACTTAGTCTTATATAATAGCCACTAATTCATTCTAACCAATAGAATATGCTTACCCTATTAGCTATATTATTTAAGAAAGCATTCTCATAGATTCAATATCACTATCCTCTCTCACCATAAAAATAAACCATCTTCCCCCTGGTGTGACAGTGCATCACACTCACTTCTCGGCCGAGGACCTGCCGAAGCCCTGAGGAGATAAAATGCTGTTATTCTAAAAGAGAAGAAAAAACTTGTTAATATAGGTATTATGGCTAGGGTGCATTAGTTTATCCCCTTCGACCTTTCAGCCAACAGCCAGGATAAGTCATTTTGCAGCAGCTGCTGGTCCTTATTGCCAAAGCAGAGCTGATTGAGAATTGGCTGGGTAAAGAATATATTATCTTCTAAACAGTGGTTTTCTCTTCTCTGCTCTTTGTCTGGACATTCTTCCTTTACGTGGCTGGGAAAGATGTAGTCTGGCCGATCATTCTGAAGTCTCGAGATTCCTTTCTTCCATTTTGATATCAAGGCTTACACAACCACAATCTAGGCGCAGCGGTTGTATCTGTTACGTTATGGTGCAATTCCAACTACTTATACTGTCCCTTGAGGATTTTGGTGAAAATATACCCAAGTTCCAATTCCTAACAAACATAAAGTGGCTGATCTCTAACACTATCGGATTCCTGAAAGATGATTGCGTCAAGCCTTGAATAACATGGGTAGTGGCATAGATAAACTCTATATCAATATAGACGGGGCTTGGCTGGAGAAATAAGGAATCTCATGTGTAGAGTAAAGCGTTGTAAAAACTGCAAAGTTCTAATGTAACTATATGTCAACTAGAGCTAGTACATAAAGACAACATCCACAGCCAATAGATATTCTACCAGGACAGGATTAACTTATAACCAGGTCGAGGCTATGTCCAGTCAAGGTAGATCAATTAACACTCCTCCTGGCAATAAACACCGCCGGCGGTATCACACTGGGTGCGGCAGTCCTGGACAGCAATGCCGTCATCACTCTTGCACTGTGCCAGGCAGAAAAGTTCAAAGTATTCGATGACACAGGTGCCGTAGCTGCCACCAAAGCAGTCGGTGCGCTTATCGAGAGAAGAGGCAGGAGCGCGCTTAAAGTCATCGGCAGGGGCGGCGACAGCGACCATCGAGAGGGCCAGGAGGCCGACAACGGATTTCTGAGATGGTTAGTTTGTATACTCTCGCAAGACTCAGAAAGCTGCCTCAAAGGAAAGACTAACCATATTGAAGAACATGGTGAAGATAGTAGAAAAAATGGTCTTTTTCGGGAAGAGGTGTTTGAGGATATTCGAGGATGCTTGAAGATGCTTGGGGATGCTGTGGAATGCTTGAGTGATGATGAAGAAGATTTCTCGACAGGATGTTGCTGGCTTTTATACCTTTCTATCAGATCAGATCATGCAACAGAGGGTTAGATAGTAGGTGTAGATCAGACTAAAGTCCTTCCTCTTTAGGGCAACTCGCTGATGTATCCGGTGAAGCTAATTTCTTACAGCCACCAGCCAGCCTCTGAGGCTAAATTCTGACATTGACCAACTAGTCCATAGGGCTAATTTCTTACAAGCCTTTCATGGAGTGGGGTGGCCTTTATCATTGGATATTAAAGGCAACCAAGCTATTTTTTCTGCAGGGAAAGCGCACTAGCAGGGCACATGGCAAGTCGCATACTATATAACACAAGGCAAGCTGATGAATGAGTATAATTGGTTGATATTTTGTGCCCCGCATCGGGCCGTGCCGGCATTCAGCTCTTCTGGCCAATCATCTTGAGCTACTCCCATTTCCTCAGCCCTGTTTTCCTCAAGATTATGCTCTAAAGTATGGAGTATGTGAATAGGTAATTATCAGCTGGCCAACGATGATCGCTATCATATGAGTGGGCTTAGCCTGTAGTTGGTCTCAGCCTCCCGGGTCTGTATGTTGGTCTAGCCCAAGTCATCGTTGCGCTGGGCTACCCCATGCCCCTGGCTAGAGATCAATCAAGGAACATCTGACGAGAGAGGAGCTCACTAAAATATTACTGCACTACTCCGGAGTAATGCCTTGATATCCTGATGTCGACAAGAACAGCATGTAGTATGCACTAGAGAAATCAATCAATTCCGCCAAGGGCAGTGCTCTCAAGAGCTTTATTTGAATGAACTAGTAATAATAGGGAAGATTGATCAATTAGAAGTTTGCAATATAATTCTCTAGATCCTCAGGTACTGTGTTTTCAGCTGCAAATGCCGCTCAGTAACTAGCAAACACAGGGGAGCCACCTCTGTGCCCGTCGGGAAGAGTCCGAAACAGCAATCTACCAAGTACGGTGGGTCGGCAAACGTGCCAGCATCAAGGGTTGGTATGGGCGCTTTTCAGGGTTTTTTCTGGGGCGGCTGGCGGGTGAACAAGGAGACTAAGGAGACTGGGCATCAGCTCATGCTAAGTATAGCATACTAGGTATGTTATGGAAGGCTTTATTTCTATCTCTGGACAATGTCTCTCTGCCAACCACTGACAGTATTACGTTCTATATTAATTATTGAGCAGGATTAGAAGTACACCAGCGTGACAGAGATACCTGCTTCTCTTTCCAAGGAAATCACCTTCTTCAGGAACTCAGCCGCTGAATTTTCGACACGGGGAGGAAGGCTGTGTTAGATGGGCCGCTTTCCCCCCGATCCACTGCAGTGGCGTGGTAAGAGGCCTCGGACAGTGTCCGCTACTAGATTTCCAGGTTTTCCTTGGACAAATAAATCACAGGCTGGATTTCTTGATATATTCTGATCCACTCCATGGCAAAGACGAAGTATACTAATTAATTAAAATCCCTCTCTACTAGTATAATCTATAAATGATATAGCTGACAGTAGAGATCTTCCACTAGCCTTTTGAGTATTGATGCTGGCCAGAAATTGAGACATATTCAAGGAGAGGCCCAGAAATTGATTGTTTTTCTAGGATGCGAGTCATAAGTGAAGCAAGCTGGTTAGAGGTTCATAAAGTGCTATATTCCAAGCAACAGTATACTTATCATCCATAGACTAATTCTTGGGCCGTATGTCAAAGCCTAACTCAATCTTTGATGAAACCCTCACTTTTTTCAAGCTATACATCAATTTCCTGAAAGCACCTCATTCTCAGGAATTTACCGATTTCCAAACGGCCGGTTCTCATCAATCACTCTCCTGATTTCCAACTTTTCCTCATCTGTCAGATGGACCTCTCTTGACTTCCAATTCTCTTCCAATCGAGATGCTTTTGTGGTTCCCGGAATTGCAATCATCTCCTGCGCAGCCACCCAAGCCAGAGCGATCTGGGCAACAGTGCATTTTTTCCTTGCAGCCAGCCTTTTGAGTTCCTCCACAATGGCCCGATTCTTGTAGAAGTTTTCTCCTTGGAATTTGGGGGCTGGCAACATCAACACATATCCTATATCCATCCAGCTGGGTCAAATTCGTGAAGTGTGATACGTACACTTTCGTCGCACATCATCTAGAGGAAAATCATCCGGTGAGGCATAGGGAAAGGAATCGACCAGCCATCCATGCCCAAGAGGACCATATGCTACGTACGCGATATTCAATTCTCTGGCGGTGTCGATGAGGCCGTCTCGTTCATGCAACGTCTCGGAAGCAGAGTATTCAGCCTGCACGGCGTCGATCCGAGCGACTATTGCAGTTAGTATGGTTCTAATATCGAAAACAGTCGAACATACTTGAATTGGCTTTACGTAACGTGCTGGCTGAACATTCGCACAGGCCAATATATTTTGTTAGTCCAGCCCGTCGAATCTCATCTAACACGGGAATCGATTCTTCGAGGGGTGTATTCGGATCTATACGATGCAGGTAGTATAGATCAGGGGTGAACCCAAGTCTGGTAATGGTTCCTTGTATATATTCTCTGATATGGGCGGGAGAATTGGTGAGTTGAAATTTAGAGTCGAAACCGCATTTTGACGCGACTATAAAGTATTATACATCCATATATATCATATATATATTCACCTGGATATACTATACTTACCGAATACCTTCTCACGCAAATTGTGCTTTTTGATAAAATCTCCCAGGAGCTGTTCATTCACGCCTGCTTGATACAGTACCTGAGTGTTTAAATTAGAATATAATATGATATGATATAATTGGATAGGATAGTAATACCGCAGTGTCCCAGAAGGTACAGCCTAGTTCAATTGCTTTCAGTAAGACCGGTTCAGCTTCTTCCAGGCTGAGGTTCGACCCCAAGCCAAAACTGAGGCCCATGGCCCCGAATCCAGGAGTAGGAACAGTGACATCAGCCAGAGCGTTCATGATGAAATAGTGTGATATATGGAGTACAGAAGATCAGTTCTATAGGACAGTGTACTATTATGGTATTTGACTGGAGGTAGCTTATACATATATATAGTTACTTAAGTCCTATTCCCGCTATATCCGCCATAAGATTACTAAATGAAGCCCTTTTTCTTGCCCTTTGCTGATATTGATTGGCTGAAACCTTGGTCCCTCTCAAATACAAAAGTAGCTATCCTTACATCCTTTGACCTTCCAGTCAGCCATATCTGAGAAGAGATCCAGATCATGACATATCTCTTCATAAATGCCTCAGCGGCCTATCACGTCCGCTAAGCACCCTGTATTAGATGCCAAGTAGTCATTTAGCATCCAGATGGGGGCCAAAAATGACCAGATAGACTTTATTGCCGGCCAGATCGCACGTAGCGGAGATAGGCGATTACTGTCGCACATGTCTTAAGGGTCAAATACAAGGTCATCATAAGTGAGTAGCGACATTTTGTATGTCTAACTAGCAATTTAGACAGTGGATTTAGAGTCAGCTAGCCGGGGCCTGCTATAGTTGTAGTATCCATTAATAAGAGAGCACTATTTCCCTATACAGTGGGAGCTTAGCTATTAGAATGCATATAACCTATGAAACCCACTACTATGTAGTCACCAGGTATAATCAACATACTTCATACTGTATCCCAGCTGGGATAACCCTTGTATAGCCCCATATGTAACGGCGACGGCGAGGTTGCCCGGACGGACGGGTGCCTCAGGCTGACTTGATGAATAGATGAAGCCATTCATTAGGGTTTAGCCTCTTGGAGAGAGATATTGGGCGCGTCTCACAACGCATCTCTCTCTCCCTTTCCCTCTCTGTTCGAATATTCTCGTACGTAGCCGCTATTATTAGCACTATTTCTATTGATTGGGCCATCACACAATATCCATGTC
Organism: Penicilliopsis zonata CBS 506.65; assembly: GCF_001890105.1. Taxonomy (NCBI): domain Eukaryota; kingdom Fungi; phylum Ascomycota; class Eurotiomycetes; order Eurotiales; family Aspergillaceae; genus Penicilliopsis; species Penicilliopsis zonata. The sequence goes on from NW_019208941.1 coordinate 67,980, forward strand.
CTATCGAGCCCCCCCGGCCATGCTGTACCCCCTAGTCCAAGCAAAACGGAGATATTGGATCCAATGACGCACAAATTAGAGATAAAAAACGCAATAGTGGGATTTTCCTATAGATCTATCAGTACACACACAATAGACTGTAATTACCTTTCATCTTTTATGTCCTAAGTATCTGGAAGAAGTGAAGGAGTTTGAAGTGTTATAGAATCGGGAATAGATAATAGACAGCAGATATTAGAGTATAGAGACCCGAGAAAATTTACGTAAAGCTCATGATATGGCTATACAGATTATTGCTCAGCAGTAATGTTGAATATTTGCTTCTCTAATTCCCCGATATATGCGGCATTCTGATAAAAGACAGATGATTTTTCAAGTTCTTTCTCATAGTCTACTAAGGTTGCATGAATAATGCTACTAGATATAATATACATAACCAGCCCTCTATGGTACACCTGTAAAACTCGGTGTAGGAGTGATTACCCTCTAGCTGTCTGTCACTTCCCATGCTCTATATACTAGTTAGGGAGCTCACTCCCTAACCCCTATTATAGGCTAAAGAATATAAGGAAGGATCTAAAGGATTTAAGGAAGGATCTAAGAGATCCTTTCTTTTACTTAATAACCTTCTTTACCTTATTATCCTCCTTATGGTCAGTAGTTAACCATAAGGTAGGACCTAATTATTATATAATAATATTAAATATAGTATATTTAATATTATATCCTCCTCTACTTACCTTAACTTTGCCTATAAAGTCATAAGATCCCCTTTTTCTTTTACTAGATGATTTCTTAGATTAATATAATCTTTAAGGGGTTATTTATTCTTTATTACTATAGCCCCTCTTACTCTTTAGTTGCCTTACTAGGGTGTCTTAGCTATAAAAGTATTTATAATATATTATCTTTATTAGCTAGTCCTAGCTAATTAGGGGCCTTACTTATTCTATTATCTAATAAGGTAAGACATTATATTAGGGGTGTTATTACTAGATATAAGGCTTCTTTATTACTCTTTTATCTTTCTTTATCTTTATTATTTAGTCTCTTCTCTATAAATTTATATAGATTTTGCTATATTATCACCTCTCCCTTTTATTATAGAGATCTTTATCTACTTATCTCTACTAATTAATTCTTCTATTCTTATTTTAGTATCTTAAATATAATTATCCTTTAACTCTTATTTATTATATTTATTACTAATAACTAATTCCCTAGGTATATTTATTTACTATAAAAAGATTAATATATAGCTAACTATTATCTTAAGGGCTTTATTTTATCCTTATAATTATATTATCTTTATAAAGGATATAAAACTCCTTTAGTATTTATATATAAAGCATGATTTTAGCACTAGCACTCATAATCCTAATAGAAGTACTATAGCTATTTATTTAAATACTAATATTTCTACTACTCTAGTTTATAAGATAAGTGATAAACTCTAGTATCTTTATAATTATTATAGTTATTTAAATAGGACTTAGAAGAAATATATTATAATACTAGCTTATTATTATAATGGGCGCCCTTACCATTAGGGGGCGTGTGTCAACTATCTTTTCTATAGGAAGAGTAATAATTACTTATATAGTGTTGCAGGAAAGGATGACCTTGAGGCTGCCAATCAGGATGATTTATATATATTTACACCATTATCTAACTAGCTAAGCCTAATGTAGTTAGCATTATACTCTAATTTTTTATTTACTTAATATATCTAGCCTAACTAATGTTAGATATGCTGGGTAGTATATAAATTATATAAAAATATAATACTATTAGCCCTAAATATATATAGGATTTATTAAAGTTATAAGCCTAATTAACTCTTAATTATTATTATATTTAT
>NW_019208942.1:0-67618 GCF_001890105.1 Penicilliopsis zonata CBS 506.65
AGTTGACCTATAGGTAGATAGGAAATAGATTAAGTACCTATTTCTAGATGTCTCTAGGGGTATAATTAATTAAACTTATATAAAGTAGGAAACTAATTATCTCCTATATTTTTTCTAGTCTAATAGAGTTACTTAGGATTACTCCCCTTAAAAAGCTCTTCTTCTTAATTTTAGTAATATAATTAATAGTAATAGGCTACTAGAACTTAAATATTATAGATCTAATTATACTTTTTAGGTGTAGGTGCTAAGGGTTATTAATATTAAGGGCCTTATATACCTTAGTATAATTATCTCTTTAATAATCCTTATTATTAAACTATAATTAGGATTTCTAAAACTAAGCTAATAATTTAGTAGTAGAGATAATTAGCTTAATTAAGTACTCCTCTTTAATCACTACCTTTAATTCCTCTAGATTAATCTATATAGTATACTATTCTAGGTTAAAGATGTTAGTATTTTAGGCTAATACTTTATCTTTATTCTTCTTTAAGACCTCTTAAGATATGTCAGCCTTATTATTAAGCTTAAAAAAGTCTATTATATTATATTAATTATATAATATCTACCTTATATAGTACTAAAGTGCTTTAATAATTAGAATATACTTTTAAAATAGATTATTTTAATTAAAAATATCTAAGCCCTTACTTAATTTAAGCTATTTTAATAGTTTAAGGTAGTCGTCTTACCACCTCTTTATTAACTTAATCCTAATCTTCTTTAAGTAATCCTTAAGGTTAGTTATTATAATATTAATAATTAACTTATTATTAGCCTTATTATTAGCTTTATCCTTATTTTTATTATTCTCTTTACTAATGCCCTTTATCCTGCCTAACTTTATCTCTTTTAGCCTAGACCTTATTATCCTCTTTACTTTACTATCTTACTCTATAATATATAAACTAACTATAATAGTCTTTTATTATATATTTATTAGGCAACTTACCTTTTATTATTCTAAATAATACTATACCTCTACTAAGTTTATTAATTATTAAAGAGATATGTGCCTAAATAAGTAGATCTTTTAATATCTAGATAATAGAATCTTTATACTCTAATAGTTAATTTTTATTATAGAATATACTATCTCTTAACTTACTATTAGATATCCTAATATTAAATATAAAGCTTATATAATAATTAGTATTATTCTAATTAGACTTATTAAGCCTTTATTTAGAGTACTTAATATTTTTATTACCTTACTTTATAGTAATATAAGCCTATACTTTTATTAGGTTAATGCCTTACTCTCTTTTCTTAATAATTTTTAAGTAGTTATTCTATAGTTTATACTACTAGTCCTTAATATATTTAGATTATAACTAGTTTTTTTAATTATCCTTATTTAAGAGATTTAAAAGCTGTTATAAGTTATATTTTATTTTTAGTAAAGCTTACTTTATTATATCTCTATCTTTAACTATAGCTTTTAAAAAGTTAATTAGGGTATTATAATAGATTTTATTCTAATTACCTTATTATCCTTAATTACTTTTATTTTTTTATAATTAAATCTCTCTAAATTAGTCTCCTTCTTATTACTTAATATATTATTATTTTAGGGGCACTTTCTCACTATACTTGGCCATGCTGCTTATAGATGTAGTTAGTCTTAAAAAGGGATACTTACCTAGGTACTTATAGTTAAGTCTAAAGATATTAGGATAGATAGAAGAGATAAAGAGAACTAAGTAAAAAGTTTTATCTTAAATCTTTAAAACTAGTGCTTTATTTACCTAGGATTTCTTTATAATAGAGATATCTATTCTAGATGATATTTATTAGATAGTTTTTCTTTATCTTTACTACTCTTACTTTATGATTCTAGTACTAGAGATATCTTTTATTTTATAATTTCTCTTTATATTTACTACTCTTACTTTATAGTTCTATTACTTAAAATATCTCTTACTTATAATATTTCTTTATATTGACTACTTTTCTTTATAATTATACTACTTAAGATATCTTTTACTTTATAGTTTTTTCTTTATATTAGCTACTCTTCCCTTCTAGTTATACTACTAATTAGTACTTATTTCTTTATAATAGATAATTATAGGTTAATTATAAGTTTTTATTTAAAATAGCTATATACTTATAGTTAAATAATAATAGAATATTATATTTATTATTTACTTCTATAAATAATAGTTATAATATTAAAAATGATGAGTAACTATTTTATTACCTAATTCTAGTTTAGTAATTAACCACAACTGTTATATAACCTTTAAAAACTATTGTAAACCGTGGTTACTAAACAGCCTGGGCCACTACATAGTCAAGAATATAGATATTCTTATGTAAGAGTGAAAAATATGGTATATATTCCTTGTGTTCATCGATGAATATATAGACTACAAACAGGAGTCTATCTATTACATATATTTGAGCTTAATCTTATATCCATAGCTTCTATCTTATAAGAACATTTAGAGAAATTCAGTAAAGTGGGATATAATTATTTATCATTACAGAGGCTCAGCTTAATAAATATGCAATGTTTTATACTGTTTTAATGCATACTCTAGCAGCACTGTAGCCGCCGCACTGGCTACGCTCCCCGCTCTATTTTAAACCACAGAGGATTAATAGCATAAAGGATTAACCGCATTGCTGATAAGGCAGCCATAAGCTAACTGCTATTTAATCCTATTTCTACCTGGTCTATGAGCTGTCCCTCTTCCTTTCTCCTATAGACACCCCGCGAACAGTGCCTACTCCTATCAATCATGGCCACCGACGCAGCTCCCATCTTCCCTGTTCTCCAAGATAAAGTGGCGATCGTCACCGGCGCGGCTCAGGGCATGGGCCTCGCCACCGCCGAGGTGTTCCTGCGGGCAGGGGCCAAGGTCGTGCTGGCCGATATCCAGGCCAGGCTCGGAGAGGAAGTTTCCCAGGAGCTGGCGCTGCTGGGCCCGGTGCACTTTGTCGCGACGGACATCTCCAAATCGGAGGAGGTGCAGGATCTGGTCGCCGAGGCGGTGCGCGTGTTTGGCAGGTTGGACGTGGCCGTCAACAACGCCGGCCTCACGCCGGACAGGACGGCGCTGCTGGAGTTTGACGAAGCGTACTGGCGCCGGCTGCTCGACGTGAACCTGACTGGCACGGCGCTGTGCTGTAAATATGAGATGCAGCAGATGCGCGCGCAGTCCCCGCCCGGCGGAGCGATTGTCAACATCGCCTCCGTCAACGCCTACATGCCGCAGCCGAACATGCCGGCCTACACTGCTGCGAAGCACGCCTTGCTGGGGCTCACCAAGCACGCCGCTGCAGAGGGCGGTCCGGTGGGCATTCGGGTGAACGCCGTCGCGCCGGGGGCGATTGTTGTACGTCCTCTTGGAATCCCTGACTTATTCCTGTCCGGTGGCTAACGGGGTTTGGTTCACCACCAGAGCGAGTTGCTTGCCAAGGGACTGGAGATCATGGGCACGACGCCCGACGAGTTCGCGCCCAAGGTGAGCAGCCTGAGCCGGTTCGGCCATGCACACGAGGTGGCGCAGGGCTCACTCTGGCTCGCCTCGCCGGCGGCGTCGTATGTGACGGGCATCTGTCTGCCGATTGACGGCGGCTTCCTGTCCAAGTGGTGAAACCATGAAGATAGCTATGATTCAACATGGGGCTCATATCTCTTTCTTTCCTGTAATGCTAAGCTTTTAGTTATAAATCCCTACCCTAACCATGGAGCAACAGTAGATAAAAACCTTTGTATAGACTATATACCTCATCTACGGCCAAGTGGTCAAGTACATCTGCCACTCCAAGACATCGGCCGGAATCTCCTGCAGCCCCCCCCCACACCGTCTGTAACTTGTTCAGAACATGGGCTTCCACGCGGCCCTCGGCGATGAGCTTATGGAGGTACGGCACCAACCCTCTGTACGCGCTATCCAGGGACCCCGAGATCCACGCATGATGGGCGCTGCACGCCTCGCCGACCAGAAACATGTGTCCATGGGCTGCGGGCCGGACGAGCTCTGGGTAGAAATAGCGAAACTGCTCGGGGCCAAAGTAGGCAAAGGCCCCCGAGGCATGAGGGTCTGCGTACCAGTCGTACGCATGGAGGTCCTCGTACTCATCTTCGATGATGCGGAGCATCTTGTCGTATCCAAACACTCGCCCGTGGACTCCATCCATGTAATCCTTATGGAGGAGAGCGAGGTTGTGGCGGAGTAGTCGTGCGAGTTTGTCTGGATCTCCCTGCACCAACGAGGCCATCTGCTGCGCATCCTGGGCCCATGTGTACGAGCAGAGCAGGACGGTGCATGTTTGCCCTCCTTCTGGCGAGGGATACACGCACGTCCGAATCACCAGGTCTGTCGACGCCTGGCCACACTGGATGCCGCAGTATCGCGTCCACCACGCAGACTTGAATTTTGATGGCGATCTTGGTCGAGGCATCGTAATGCACAGACTGGATAGCAGCCCGCTGGCCGGGGCGCAGCGTTTCTGGCCCCATCTTCATTCGGCGCATACAGGGCAGGCTGGCACTGTTGAACACGGCCGAGTATTTCCGGGGATGGGCCTCTCCGTCGACGTGAACCGACATCGGGTGTGAGGGATCTCTCTGCGGTTCGTATGCGATGGATGAAACGCGGGTATCCAGTTCAGGCTTGCGCGAAATGCGTCTTTCCATCTCCTCAATCACTCGGCTTGTCCCTCCCGCGACTCGATACCATTGCACGCTGTCTCCTGTTCTCATCGGATATTCGAAATCCATGGCGTCCAGGACTGCTTCGGACAGTGATTTATCGTAGAGTCCAGAGGCGCTCAATAGTCAGTCAGCACAAGGTTCACCCTGGGGAGAGTCTATCTGGAGGGTTTAGGGCTGAACAGCGCCAGCTGCGAGATTTGCACGGCCGGAACGTCTGATATACTGGCGATGGCCTGGGATGTGGTCGAGACGAGGCTACGGGACTCGAAATCCGACAGCATCGACGATCGATAGACGAGTTGCAGGCTTCCTGGATGCCCGAGATCGACCACGAGACTGAGATCCTGTAGTGATGAGTATACGACAAGACAGCAGGTATGCTAGTATATCAAACCTACCGAGTTGGCCAGCCACTCCGCTGGGTCTCTTGAATCATCCTTGACAATGAGCACTGCCGTGTTGCATTCATTCGTCGACTGTGCATCAGGATCCAGACTCTCCCCCCGAAGCAGGGAATCGAGTCGAGTCCGAGCATCAAGTCTTGCTTTCACGCTCGTTTTCCGGTCCCTGGTCAGGTCTGAGAACCCAAAGCAGAGCCAGTCCTTCTCGGAGAACTGCCAGAAGACAATCGCCCACACCGTCATGAAGAACCGGGACAGCTCGATGCCGTGTTTGACGCAAGAAGCCTGGATTTCCAGCAGGTTTCCAGAGATCGTCAGCACATTGACACGTCTGGAGTCGGTCTTTTGAGGGGTGAATGGGAAAACGCCGGCATTCTTTGCTTCTTCCATGGTAGATAGAATGATTGGTAGGACTGGAATTAATTTGGAATGGACTGTGATTGTGTTACTTATTGGTACTCCTTATATTTATGCCATCAGGTCTAATCTATTGAGAAGGAAACTGACAGTTGCTGCTCTTCAGTGCATTGATCTAGTGGACACAGACATACTTGGACGTAAGGGCTAAGCATCACCAGAAATGATGTTGTTCTGATGGCGAGTACGAGTATTGGTGGACCAAGTATATCTTGGGGTTAGATAGAATACTACAAGACTATGTCGATCTGAATACGATGCCACTAACGCTGTCTTTAATTCAGTCCACACCGCTGGCATCAGACTATTGTCTGTACTTGTGCATCGATGTCAGCGGATGTCTCGGGGACTCGGAGATCGACCTTTGCATCCCTTGCATGCGTCAGTTGACTGTCACTGCTGGAAAGCACCGAATCTACAGAGTAGACGGATAATACAACCGACATACATAGATACGGCCTGCCTGCCATCCATCTTTCGCTTCGTATACCAAGTATATCACGAAATGGACGAGTTCAAGTCTTCTCTTTGCCATGAGGCCTCCCCTTGGGATCAAACGCACACCACCTTGACCAGTATCACCCTCCAAGCCTGCCGCGAGGTCCGCGATCTTCTGTCCCGCAAGACTCTAGTTTCCCTTGACGGCCAATCCCTGGACCTGAGCACCGTCGTCACGGTGTCTCGGTGATGCTTTTCATCCTTTGCTTCCGGTGTGCGAAGCGTGTGCTGACCTGCTCAGACACGCCTACAATCTTGCCCTCACCGAGAAGCCCGAGCCATGCAGATGGTCGGCCGCGTACGCCTCGGAGCTGGGCTATCTCAACCATCCCGTCAGCAACCACGTCCAGTCCGCGGCGCTGAGGGAAGAGAGATTCCGCGATCTTCTACTCGAGTGCTGGTACGGTACACTTGGTGTAAGTCAATAGACAATAGATACAATGGATATACGGAGTATCACCAAGCATGAATCTGGTCACCTTGCATTCCAGCCACGTATATCTGCAGGGCGTCACAATCCGTGGTCTATACGACATTTAAATCGGATGCTTCACCGCTAGATCAATATGCATCTTATGCAGTAAAGTGGGTATAGAAAGTAGAGACGTGTCGAGAACTATATTCAGCCTTCTTAAGAATAGGTGCCATCAAGGTATGAAATGCAAGAGATCAGTAGTAATAATATATATATATTTAATATAAAGTTGTATATTTTCACCTTAATAAGTCATTCAATCCCGTATAGACTCTTCCAATCTTCCAATCCCCATTCTGTAAAATGGATTACAACAGTCTCATCTCATGCATCAATCAGGCCGAGTCTCTGTCCGATCCTCAGGTCATTAACAGTGAACAACGTCAACGTCTTCGACAAGCGTGCGAAAAGCTTTCGGCGCGCCTTGAAACCCCGCTGGATAGACTGAGAAGGGTTACGTCTGGGGTATGCGATCTTCTTCCCACCTCTTCAACCCGTTCTCAATCGAAATCAGTGCTATGAGCTCCCATTCTTGAAGTTGGCCGTCGATACAGGCATCTTTGATCTCTTCAACGAGCACAAGGAGACTGGCGCGGAATTCCATGTGTCTGAGATTGCCGCACACACGAAAACTGATCCGCTTCTCATAGGTGAGGTTGGCTTGTCGGTGACTCTCCCCATGGCTAATTGTCTCAGGCCGCATTGTTAGATTTCTGACTGCTGTCGGCTTCTTTGACGTGACGGTGGAGGGCAAAGTCAAGGCCACCAGGTTTTCCCAAAGCGTCACTCCTAAGAGCATAGTCCACGACTCCATTCTCTTAAGGTCAGTTAGTTTTTCAAAGCCACTCGCAATACCATTCTCATGCTGATGGTTATACTATAGTGGGCTATATGCAGCGCCGTTTGTCCGGCTTCCATGGTATTTGAAGGAAACCAAATATCAGATTCCAGACAATGGATATTCAGGTCCATTCCAATACGCTTTGAACACCGACCTGCACTTCTTCGACTGGCTGGACACGCACACCCCAGAACGCGACGCATTCCACCGCATGATGGAGGCCTCCAAGAGCTCGACATCAGCCAACTGGACTGACTATCTGACGGAAGATCGATTCCAGGAACTAGTCAGTTCCAATCAAACACCCTTCACCTTTGTTGATGTTGGAGGAGGGTATGGACAAGAGCTCCAGGCGTTCATGAAACGGTGTCCTCATCTCACACGCCGATTTGTCTTATAAGATGTGTCGGCTCTCAAGGATCAGGACCGCTGCACGGACGGCAGCCAGAATATTGAACAGATGGTGCATAGCTTCTTTGATCCCCAGCCCGTCCACAGTGCAGATGTCTATCTTCTTGCCCGCATCCTGCACGACTGGCCGGATGTGCAGGCGCGACAGATTTTGGCCCATATACGGGAGGCAATGGGACCCGAGTCCGTTCTCTTTGTCTTTGAACGTGTCTTCCCAGACGCCTTGCACGAGACAAACCCCGGCGATGTTGTCACTGATGCGACGATGATGGCGATTTTTGCCTCTTTGGAGCGGTCCGAGGGTCAATTCAAAGACCTCTTCGATTCGGTGGGCTTGAAAATGGTGCATGCATGGCGCCGCCACGCAGAAGATGACGTTCAAGCCGTGTTGGAGATTGTCCGGTCGTAGTTGAGATGTTGTATATTCAGTATACTGGCTATAGATATTGGATGCCTTTTACAAAACACATTACTCAATTCAATAATCAGTTAAACCCTGCACCCTATCCCTTGAAGAACATACTTTCTTTACCCCTAGTTAAAGGAAAGTATATACATTACTCAATCAACGGCCAAGTATAAAAAAACATACAACAGTAGGGATTCGCTGGTGGTCACCCACCCAACTACTAACCTACCGGCGTGTGGCTTGAGTACGGCTGAGCGGACGGGAAGCCCTATTTTCCACACCCTGTGGTCGTATGTGATCGCCACATCTAAATAAACGATTATATAGAGTGAAATTGATGTCGCTAGCCCTAGGGCGTTCAAGATAAGCAGGGAGAGAGTTGCTGATCTTGGATTAATAACTTTATATCTTTCACAGTTGGGTTCCAATGACAGCCGCAATAAGCTATATATTATTCTTCAATGAGGGTATCTTGACTATCGGTCTGGCTTAATTTCCCAGTCAGCTAACATACTCATCTAGACTAGGGTTTAGGGTTTATACCTTTATGCATGGTGCAATCTAAACTCCTCTTTAGCAAGGATTAGCAGACACTGGAAGGCGACTGTACAAGTCTCTGCGAATCCTAATTATAGGAGCTTTCAGCAAGCGTGGAACAGGCTTATCTTCTATAGAGCTATAACTATACCTAGCCAAGATACAGATTCTCTAGTGATTTTTCTCTTTAAATATAATCTTCATGTACCGTAAACGCAGAGCTGGACAAATCCACCCGACATCGACCGCCATATCTGCCCATCACAATCAGATCCGAGCCACGGATTCAGGGCTGTCACCTCTGCCACAGAGATGTGGAAGAGAGCCGGGAACATGGAACAGGTGAATTGTTCCTGATCAGCGGCTCGGAATTGAATATAGCAATCGCAACTAGATGGTTGTACTGACGTGGATGGGATGAGAGTTGTATTTGGTTCCATGCAGTAACCGAATGGTGGAACTAGAAGATTAGAGAAAGAAAGGAGGATAGAAAAGAAGAAAACTCACCATTCATACTCTTCTCCATGCAGTAGCTATATTCCTTACTTAAGACACACGGTCTCGGACGCAGACTCGGATTCCAGCGGATCAGCTGCGCGACAGTCACGCCCGCCCACGCCGCCCACATGTCGCACTTGTTCATCATATCGGCCAACATGCCGTTCTCATACTGTAGAGCGTTTCCGTACAACGTACAGTTGTCGACCGTGCCCGGGGCTCTCGGCTTCAGGGGCGCTGCGGGGACCGGCTTTGGGGTAAATGCGGGGGGCGGGGGAGGGCGGGTGAATGTGACGGAGGCAGTAGACGCGGGGTAGTTGGGGTATGTGGATATGTCACCCACGGCAGCCACGCAGTACGAGGTGCCGAGCCACAGGTTGCTACAGTCATGATCTACCTGTGGGTTGAGAAAGTAAAAGTCGTTCAATGTGATGTGGAACTTGACTGAGATGGCGGCACAGTAATCCGAGGGTTGAACCTGTCTTATGAATATGATCCCAAATGAAATATATATAGTATAGAATAGCGTATGCTCACTTGGTACCATCGGCCACAATTATGGTTAGATTGACCCTGTGCATTCGTGGGAGCTGGAGCTGGGGTCGTTGCTGTCCCATCGGCTGGCTGGACTGTGATTGTTCCACCTGGTGAACTGATCAATTAGATGTATAACTATAGCTATCTTATTGGGAGATTGGGGTAAGCTCCTGCTTACCTTGTACATAGATACCATCCCCTCCACGACGCCAAATTGGTACAGCCCGTGTCAATCATGGGATTCCAGGCCAGGAGCTGTGCCATGGTGATGTTTTGCTCCTTGACTAGCGTCTGGCACGTCTCGAGCATTTCCAGTTGATGTGTCTGGCATGTTGGTGGCAGACAGAGCGACTGCCCCGGCGCGAGATGGAAGCAGCCGAGGTCCAGCTGGTTGGCCTGGATCAATCCAAAGGTAGACACCCCCTGTGCTCCAGAGATGGTTACGCAGGTATCCTCTTTCTGGACGCTGTAGGAGCTTGCTGTACACATTGGGCTGGTGGCAGTGATGGTCGCGCTCGCATTGATTGCGTAGGGGGTCGGTTTGGTATATGTATACCCTGATACACCACAGCTGGCCGTGAGCGAGGCAAAATCCCTCGCTTCCTGGGCGTAGTACCCAAAGGGTGATCCCAGCTGGATGCGTTGGAATTCCAGCCCACACGCCGAGCAATTCCAATTGTATTGAGGCTCGCTTTCATTCCACTGTGCAATCTGCACATCGCAGTAATTGCCTGTAGACCTGATCGAATTAGCCAGCAAAATCGAATGCGTAATTGGCAGGGGGGTAAGTACTGACGAGTCTTTCAAACAGGAGAGTTTGGCGCCATACAGGTATCGATCCACGATATATGTCGCCGGATATGCGATGGATCGTGGCATCATCACATCAGTTGAAGCATTACACGCGCTCTGGATACGTGGACGGAGAGCAGCTAGTTCATCCAGACATGGGGTTTCGCAAAGGTCATTCAACTGATCCTCAGGTAAGAGCTTGACAGTAGCGTCCCTATAGATAAGCATATGTTCAGAATAAGTGAGGCATGGGTGGAATAGTACTCAAAGCCGATATGGAGAGGCAACCATGCAGGACACGAGACAGTGGTATTGACAGCATCTAGACAGGAAGAGCTCAGTCCCATCCGGTCAAAGGAGTAAGAGATGCCATTGACCTGCTGGCAGAGGGCTATGGGAAGCAGAAGGAGTGCTGCGAGTAACTTTGCCATGGTACTGTATGCACAAGAGTAAATCATAGAAGGTGGATGAGATATCTTGGATACTGAGGTATTTATTTTGAGTCCTCATATAAGAGTATCTATGTATTACATCTTCAGCACAGGATATACACCTGTGTAACAAATCTAATCCTCCGGAGCAAGGATTATAAAAAGAGCCGGCTGCTTTGCAACCCCATCTCATGATGGGTGTTTTATAAGATAAATTGCCGGTTACTGTATTACATTATAGTTCTATATACTATAAGATAAACATCAGAGGTCTGGTGGGAGAAGTTGTGAACCACATTATCACTTCTTGATTACCTCCACCTACTCTTCAAGATGCTGGCTTCTTGGCTTTGGCTCCTGGCTCTGACAGGCTCTGCATGGTCTAGGGACGAAAGGTCTCTGAGAATCCTCGATGACTCTATGTGTGGTCCTGGCCGTGAGTATCATCTACACCTTAGTCTTTTATATAGCATCCAATTCTCTAACCCTCCAGATCCATGCCGCGTTGGATGCTGTAGCAGTAAGTTGTTGAAGGAGGACTAGGATTCTGACTGACTCTCAGGCGCTGGTTACTGTGGCTTTGGTCCTTCGTTCTGTGGCTCTGGGTGTGTGAGCAACTGTGATGCCACTTCAGAGTGTGGTCCATTTGCCAATCCGCCAGGCAAGACCTGTCCGCTAAACACATGGTAGGTTCTGGTTATATTCATGCTGAAGCTGGGGTGGATTTGCTTACAGATCAGCTGCTCGCAATACGGTTTCTGCGGTACTACAGAGGGTGAGTTTAGCAGACTCCCATCCAAGCCCTAATGGAAGCGTAATCGAACATCACCAATCTAATCTTCCCACTAGAGTTCTGCGGTGCTGGTTGCCAGTCTAATTGTGTCTTACACCCCCAGCCTCCGCCGGGCTCACCAAATAATCAGACTCTATCAAAAGGTAATCCGCCACTGTGATCTTTTCTACTCTTCCATTGACTTGCTCAGTGATCGGCTACTATGAGGCCTGGAGTGCCCGGTCCAAATGCCACCAAACATCGCCCAAGGATCTCCCAGGTAGGTGGATTTCTACCTCGGAAAGCGAAAGAGAGGCTTGGATACTCAGAATTTAGTGAATGGCTTGACGCATCTCAACTACGCATTTGCATACATCGATCCGTCTACATGGACCCTCACGACAATGGATGGAGCCACGCCGCTCAGCCTGTTTGATGATCTGGCTGCTCTCAAGGCTACTAACCCAAATCTCAATATCTTTATAAGTGTGGGTGGGTGGAGCTTTTCCGACAATGATACAGCCACGCAGCCTATCTTTGGCAATTTGGCGAGAGAGGAGACAAACCGAAGGACATTTGCTAAAAATGCATTGGCTTTTCTGAACCAGTATGGGTTCGACGGTATCGACATTGATTGGTAAGATCAATAGATCATACGTATCGCAATTGTATTTGCTGATTACTTCAATGCCAGGGAATACCCCGGCGCCCCAGATCGCGGAGGCAGCAAAGACGACACACAGAATTATGTTCATCTGTTAGAAGCGCTGCGAACCACCTTCACCAACTCAGGTCGTAAGCTGGGCGTCACCTTTACTGCACCCTCATCGTACTGGTACCTACGGTGGTTTGATCTACCTGGCATGTTGAAATATGCCGACTGGATGAACTGGGTACCCTGCCTTAACCCTAGTCCTCTTTCATTACTACTTCTAAACAAATTTTATAGATGACCTATGACCTGCATGGAGTCTGGGATAGTTCTAATCCGATGCATGTACCCTGTAACCCTAGGTTTTTTGTTTCAAGCTGACTTGACAGCGGCTCCATCGTGCAAGGCCACACCAACCTGACAGAGATAAAAACAGCCGCCGAGCTTCTCTGGAGAGTCCGGGTGAATCCCGCGCAGGTGTCGCTCGGGTTTGCCTTTTATGGGCGTGCCTTTTCCCTGCAGGACCCCGGCTGTACCAGCCCAGGCTGTCCGTTCAGTGGAGGAGCGGACCCTGGTGTCTGTACTGGAACCAGTGGATGTAAGTGATCCATGTCAGATAGTCGAGCGACGAACGCAATGCCTTCTAATCTTCAGATCTATCATATTATGAGATAGAGCAGATCCTGTCGAGTAACCCTGACATCAATATCGTTCATGACAATGAGGCTGCAGTCAAGTATTTTGCATGGAGCGCAGGCCACATCAAGGCAAACACAAAGAATCGCAAGATGGCGCCCTCGCAGTGGATCTCATACGACGACAAGGACACTTTTGGCCAGAAGAAGGAGTGGACAGACGAAATCGGTATTGGAGGCTCATTAATCTGGGCGTCTGATCTTGGTACCTGAATCCACCCTCAGCTCTATAACCCAACCCTAACCGCCAACCAATTTTTAGATGACTATGATTGGAAAGCCCAATCAGGCCTCACCGGGATCAAAGTGATGGAAATGGGGCCCGGCCCTGTCCAGACCAAGGAGGTCTTGGATGGCTCCCTGGCGAAGAAATGCTACCTAGGGGCCGAATCGGTTTATCGAATGCCAGACGGCAGCAGTAATCCGGGCATATTGGCAACGACTTGTCGACCAGATACAGCTGTGGGATACGATTCGCACGGATGTGCAAATGGTGATGTATTCCGTCTTACTCCTAGTGATATCTAACCATGACCCAAATTAACCCTAATCAAGGACTCCTCCTGTGTTCAGCCCATCTGCTGCCCCCCCCAAGCTGGCCTGAAGAACTGCCAGTGGCGCGGAGACTCATCTGATGGGATCTGCAATGGGGAATGTAATGTCGGGGAGGTCAAAGTGGCCAGCTCCAGCTGGGGAGAACTCGATATGCAGAAGTGCAAGCGTGGTGAAAAGGTGTTATGCTGCGAGGCCGGATATATGGTTTCCCTGATTGATGGCTGCCGTTGGACGTCTAACGGCGATCAGTGTTCCTCAACAGAAGACTCGGTGGCAATCGCCCTGGATCTATCAGGTCGACTGGCAAACCCGGAGCATGCCCAGAACTATTATTGCTGCTCCAATGAGATCCAGCCGACCCCGTTGTATAATTGTCACTGGGTTGGCGAGGGGGATTGTGACGATGTCAACTGCGCTGCCAATGAAGTCACGCTCTGGCGGGATGCCTTGGGCGATAAGCCGTCTGCATGCCCTTGTAAGTATAGACCCATGTGCTGGAATGAGGCGATCGGTCCATCCTCCATCTGTCTAATGATTCTGGAAAGGGTCCAAGGAAAAAGCCCTCTGTTGCCAGCCGCATGCCGAAGCACTGGCATATCTCCTGTGTGATATTGATCTATGCAAGGACATTCCTGAATGGTGTGGCGATGAGGACGGCATCTGGGACGACGAGGAGGGAAACGAGGACTACCTTCATATCGACGTCCTCAAGGGCCGTCCGGGCGAACCCAGGGAGATGATCATACAGATTGGCAAGCTCTTGGGAAGCAGCATGGAACAAGCCTTGAAGATGACCAGCCGGGGCTATGCGCCTGGATTTAAGACTTTTCAAGGCGATGGGTGGAGAACAATGGCGCGCCTTGGGGGTTACAAGTAAGTACCTCACCTCACCTCACCTTACCCTAATCTATCCCTAACCCTAATCGAACTCAATTCCCAGAATGGGCAAAGATGTCTGTTCTGCCACAATTGTATCGTTTGTCAAGAAGGAAGATATCCTCGAAACTGGATGGAATGCTGAACATCTGCAAGAGGTAGCAAGGATCCTGTTAACCAAACCCGATCTTATTTTGTTAACCCAACCTATCTAGATCCAAATGGTCGGCCAATTGATAAAGACTGCGGTGACAGGGACGCTTCCGAGCGGGAAAACGATGCAATCCAGCATTCTGGATGCGGTCAAGCTGATCAATGGATGGAATAAAGTCTACGATACTACACTCCCCCGGATCGGAGCGCTGGTTACCGATGTGGCAGGCTGGACCCCTCCAGTGACGCCGAACGATCGGATCTTTGAAGTTATTGGGTCTTTTGCGTATCGCACCGGCATTTCCTTTGTCGAACGGGATATCAATTCCGCCAAGCTGAATCTTGTCAAAGGGTATAATGTGATGGCGCTTAGACGATTCAAGGGTTTTCTGGACGCGGTGAATTTAGGGAATGAGACGGCGGCGAAGGTGATAGCCACGACCCTGCAGAAGGTATTTGTATAAAGTCAATGCTATACCTGGAGGGTACTGACAAACAGACAATCGGGGTCTTTGAATACCTCAACGCTGAGGCCAGTCTCGGTGGCTTGACAGAGGCTCGAACGGCTTTCCTGATGGAAATCGCCAGGGCCGACAAGTACATGCCCGAGCTGAAAGGCCTCTTGTCCATCTGGAAGGAGTTTGAGCCTGACTTCTACGCCACTATGGTCAGATTTGCAGCCTCCTGGATCAACGCCCGGATCCAGCAGGTGCACGATAGGTTTCCCGCGGGAGGCAGCATTGACAACCCGGCCGTCCTCAAGCTGCTCTATGACGTCAAGCTGATCTCCATAGCCACCAATCGCATCAAATTCGATTCCCAATTGGACTATGATAATGTGAACGTTTGAGCTCTAATCCATTTAGTTATTCTTCACCATATACTATGAATTCAACCCTGACTATAGCCCCCTATTCAGCCCAGGAGTGGCACTGATGCATTCTGTTCTAAGGGAAATAGGAACGAGTATTCATATAATCCAGTTGAATTACTGAAGAAATCATATGTAGTAGACTTGTCTTGAGAGGACAAATCCGCCTCATCTATTTTTACTCGAGGGTTACCTTGAATTGATATCATTAGGATTTCTGAATGCAGTGCTCAATTCCTGCGTTGCAAGTTGGCAGAGACAGATGAGAAGGGAAGCAGTGATTATCTTATAGCAGGTTAGAAGTTCTTTTGATCACTGTGAGAGGAATAATCAGCTGCCGAAAGCTTAATATTGACGTTGCCTGTTGCCAGAATATTTTCCTGGTCTTTTATAGCTGATATATATCACTGCGTGGCAAGCATAGCAAATATAGGGGCCTGTATTTTTATATATGCTACTTTCTCTGATAACTATGGTAATTAGAAATACATGTAATTAGCATCTGGGTGACTAGTGATTAGTTAAGTGATGCTCAATATAAAACTTTTATTCTAGGTTATAACTTTATATTATTATCACCTCTCTCATGCACATTTTTTCTACAACGTCTCCCAAGAGCTTCTCTCCTGAAACAATTATAAAAAACCTTGAAGCTCAACACGAGCAAAGCTGCTCCCAGCTAAAACAACAGTCTCATGCTTTTGGAAGACCTGATATTGGTGAGGAATACTGCGAATTTCTTGACCGTGTCATAAAAGTAGATCTCAAATGAGCACGGGCCATCTGCCACCGCGGAGCGGATTATTCAAATCTCGCCTGGTGGGTGGCCTGTGCTTATTCGAGATCCATTGGAACTTGCGACCTCAGGAAAACATTCCCTATAATCTATTCTTAGTGAGCTGTCTTTCTCCTGTTTTTCTTCCTAACTTCATACTTTACTTGCAATCCATAGCGTTCAATATTTTGCCATCAACCTATCGTTCTGTCAAAGCCAGCGAAGATGGGCGAGGCGTTATCCCCAGCAGCCCTCACCCTCTCCCATCCTGACGCAGCGCAATGGAATAAAGATCTCATGCTAGCGTTTCAGAACGAACTGAAAAGGAATCCAGAGGCCGATCTACTGTCTATGTTCTCTGACTCATATCGTCGTCAACATCGGAATTCCCAATATGTTCAACTGTGCTATCCCGCAGCCATCAACTTGTGAACGTTGCATGGGATGCGCGATCTACTGAGGCGTGAACCAGAAATTAATATTCTGTCAAGGTTCCCGAAAAATTATAATCGTCGAATTCAGATGGCTACTGGGCCTATCGCAAAGCCTTCATCCGAGAAAGTTGCTATCAAAAATCAGGCCCCTGATTTCCGCACACGTCTTGATCTTGCCAAGTCTGCGACAGTTGTCTTTCCACTATCCAACGAAGTGGCCGATTTGTTGGCAAAGTTCTCGGGGGGCTGTCTGAAAGAAGTTCCGGGTGATGACAGCGAGGCACTGCTTGTGTCTTTGAAGCAACTACTTTGGAACTCCCCGAAGCTGTGGGAGTGCCCTGTTAGAGGAATGGTGGTCAAATGCAACGAGAAAATTGTGGCCAAAGTTATTACGGGAAACAGAGATTATACGGAGCAAACGAGTATGCAGTTTCTCGCCCAAAAAGCGCCTGATATTCCTGCTCCGAGGGCCCATGGTTTGATCAAATTTGAACCGTTTCGCGTTATCTTCATGTCCTACATTCCAGGGACAACATTGACCCACGCATGGCCTGAAATGTCCCATGAGGAAAAGTTGTCTATCAAACAGCAACTGGAAAAGATATTTTGTCGACTCAGGTCTCTTCGGCAACCGGAGGGGAAACTGCTTGGGGGGGTTCACGGCGAAGGGGTCAAAGAGATGCGCGTTGACGAATGCGGTTTATTCAAAGGCATCACCACATCAGTCGAGTTCAGCAATTTGCAGTTCTCGGCTCGTCACCACGGCAGCAACTCATATGTCAAGCTCCTTCGATCGCTCTTGGACCATGAAAATTTGCAAGCAGGATCTGTTTTCACCCACGGCGATGTTAGGACCGACAATATCATGGTGAAGAAGGATCCCGGTACCACTGATGGTTATATTGTTACTGGGGTCATTGATTGGGAGGACAGTGGTTTCTACCCGCCGTATTATGAGTGTACTACATTAACACGCACCCAGAGCTTGGTGGATGAAGACGACTGGTATCTTTACTTGCCACGGGTTATCTCGCCGTCAGAATTCCCTATACGTTGGCTAGTTGATCGACTTTGGGGGATTCATGTCAGGACCACATAGCTCAAAGCCTGCAAATGACTAGGTGGCCAGATAGAAACCAGAATACGGTCAATCTAATAATCTATTGGTCGCCGCGAAACCACCTGCCAAGATATATGAACCGTCATAAGAACACATCCTGGGGTTTGGATCGTGATTTCCTGCGATAATTAGACAGTTTGAGGCGCTCTGGTCGTTAGATTTGGCGCTCGGGGCTTGGTGGGTTAAAACTATTGGTCTGTAGCTATAGTTTCGACCAGACTCGGCTGAGACGACGACTGGGGGCGTTCACTCAGACGAGCTCTTTGAAGCTGAGTTGTATAGTATTTTAGAGGTTAGGGAACACTTCTATAACCAATTACATAGCTTATCTAGGCGCACCATTTACGAGCGGGGATCCTTTGGCGCTAAATGATTGAATGGCAGTTTACTGAGAATGAAAATGCCTCAAGATTTATGATCTATAAAGCTATCATGTCTCCCTTCTATACTAGAGATAACCTGTCCATCACCTCTAGTCAATTTTGGTCACACATGTGGATTTCTTTTATCTAGTCCTATTTATTATATATATTGTCCTGCTTCTGGGCCTCATTCTAGTTGACTTTCTTCACTACTCTCCAGTTAGAGGATTCATCTCCTACAGAATTGTCTTTGATTCAATCAGGGCTTGCTACTCTTTCAAATATGTCACCTAAGCTGGAATTCACGTCGCCATCTACAATGATGTAGGTGTCTACAAACACTGGAGCCTTTTCATCAACGGTCCCACAGATGCGGAAAAGACAATTCTCTATATCATGGGTTCGTCTACCAACTACCGGTTTGAGATGGGGGACTCCGACGCCCGAAAATCCGCTACGATTTCTGAGCTCATCCATATGTGTGATGTGCCTGCCTCCAATATTACCGCGATCAAAGAAGCAGCGAGAAATGCACCAATTCATAATGAACATCCAGGTTATAATTGTCAAGACTACATTCTTGAACTTCTGGATGATTTGGAAAAAGAAGGAATTATTGATGAAACAGACCCAGACTACCAGATGAAGAAGGAACTTGTTACAGCGAAGCAGGAGGGAAGGGCATAAGTGATAGAAATGCTTAGCTTTCTATCAGGCAACTCATGTGAGCCGCGTTAGGTATGTATCTTTAGTCGGGCGTGAAAGCTTTGAAGGAACTGGCTAGGCTGTTGCTATACAAGAGATACTGTCTTGGTGTATCTTAAATCAGTCTAGTATAACTAGGGGCTGGTTGAGCCTATATATCAATTATATAGACTACTATCTAGAGCTTGCTTGAAATGTCAAATAGAATCGAAGCCATTCTACTGGGATGACCTCAAGTATACCATTCATATAGTCATGGCTATTTGTGAATGAATATAGCAGCTTCACGTGAGAAGCCATAAAGGCAAATTTCCCCTTAAAGATTGTTTCTCATCATAAGGATGTCCTGACTCCTCCTCATTTTGGGTAGACTGAAACATTTACACTAATACTAGCCTTAGTCTCCCAGGGTGATTATAAAGCCATAACTCAGCTTATTCACTATAGTCAAGGCTATCCTTGCGGGTGCCTGAGGCGGCTCATGTTATTTCTATCTAATTTCTTCTTCGCCGGATTGTGCAGTCGTCAGTAGGTAGATTTATGTGATATATAGATGATGAGAAGACGACAGACTGGTAACTTTAGCGGCTCTACTTATGGTCTGAATATCTCACCCTCTTATACCAACTACTTCTAGCTAAATGCTTGCACAACTGGTTAAAACCCAGCTTCTGCCTTCAACGGCAGTTTTTTGGTGCCCTACCAGGACGCTTCCAAACAAACCATCTTTAATAACGGCTTAATATGCCCCGAGGTGCAACAATCAGCCTGGTTAGTATTATTATCCAATAATTTACACAGAATATCGCCATGTCTATTATTAGCTATACTATTCTCAGGTTTAGCCAAGACACCAGCAAAGTGGCTGGCCCTGTCTATCTTTATAATATCTCCTAGGCAATGGCGTGCTTGAGCGGTTGGCTTATTAAATAGTCTTTACTAGTATATATGCTTTTTTATTCTATTCTTTTCTCTTTCTTTTTAGTCTTTACTGTTGAAGCTCTGCTGGCTGCCAAAGTGACTTTAGGGATATGCTAGTATTATCCGATATCTGCTTCACATTGACTCCGTTTATTGAGATGAAACTGCCACGTTTTAAAATTATTAGGCAAAATAATCTTCTACCCACTGAAGTGATTATAGAGAGAAAAATGCTTTGCTGATTTTCAACCTCGATACTAACCCCTGCAGAAATTTGGCGACTCTCGCCTGCGCTGCATCGAGAAGAGGTCATAGATGGCTTCAGCTATTCGCCTATTCGCTTGTTTTATTATCGGATTTTTTCGAACGCAGAATAAATATCTGTGAGGAGGTATACGCGGCGTAATGCCATGTTTCTGTTTGAGATTAATGCAGGTGAATAGTTGGTTTAAGGTGGTATAGGGTTAGTTGTGACCATTAGCAAAAGTTGATTAGAGAAGTGTCTATAAGGTACTAGTTAATAGGCATCTATCTTCTGATGTTCTATCTCCTGTATATTAGATACAACTTTGATATACTTCTCATATAACCAGTCGGCAATTTCGCACTGCCGACACAATTTACTAGAAAAAAAAGTATTTCCCTCTGCCAAAGATTGAGAATCTTCTTGAAGAAGGAAATGCGCCATAAATGTCATGCTAAACAAGAATGATCAGGTTGTTGGAGCCGTCGCCAAGAAATAGACAGATGCAAGTCTCGCCGCATTTGCTAAGAGCTGGTCAATGGACTTCCTGCCATTGAAGACGCCAAACGCTCCTTATTGACGTGGTGGCAAGCGGAAGCCATAGCCGTGAAGACCATCATCACTGGTCTCAGCTCAGCTCGCTCCTGGGCGACCTTTTCGACATAGTCACTGATCCAAGTCACTGAAGCGAGGTCTGTCTCGATGTCACCACTACCAGGATTCCCAATGATATCCAAGCATATAATAAAAAAAGGGATTAACTGATGGTGCAAAATGGCACTATATAAGGATTAGTGGCACAAAAGGCAGTTTTAAGCAAGACACAGTTCATTATATACCTGATTCCCCAATAGGTGTTCAATAATGGTCCCAGGAGAGACCGGAACATCTGTATAGACTTCCTAGAGATATCCACCGTATGCTGTGGTAAATGGCACCTTTCTTGGTGGTATTTCTTCGACTGGTGAAGAACAATGAGAATCTTGTAGCTGCCGGAGATCATATCCGCGTAGTACCGTTTGTCGATCCCGGTCTTGGCCATTAGAAGAAGCTTATCCTTTACACAGGTGAGAATGTAATTATCCGACGGCAGGACCAGATCCAAATCTTACTGTATCCCAATCAGACATGATTGACTGCACCTCCTCAAGGAAGCCGTCCACGGTTGCATCATGCAAAATCGGGTCAGGATCTGGGCCCGAGTCAATCCAGTCTAGATACTTCATCACCACCAGGGCAAGTCGCATGGAAGCCAGAAAGTGAATCTGAATAAAGCGAGAAGATTCATCATCGACGCCACTGATTGTGGGATCTGGGAAGTTGACCTTCCAGGAGCCCGCGGGGATAAGAGTCGGCTTGCCGTAGGAGAGGCGGAAGAGATGATCTGTTCGAATTAGATGCCAGAACGTGAACCGTTTTCGATTCTTCTCTACTTCGGTCTCGCTGGTCGCCGGTTCATTCGCGGGAGCTGCCTCTGTTGGATCTGCTGGATCTGTATCTACTGAAAAATACCCCAAAGACCGGGCGATGGTGCAGGCATGGCCGAATATCTTCCACGCCAAATCGCTATCGCAAGCTTCGAGCGCCATCGACACCTGGACCGGCGTTGGCTCTGCTTTATCTCGGTTGAAAGTTTGATGACTTCACTTACCATTGAAAAAGCCGCCTCCATGTCAGCAGGGGTATTTTGAATCCGATCGAGCCAGCGATCGGTGAGGGCCAGACACGCCTGATGAAGGTGTCTGAGAAGGCCGACGCTATCCTCGTAAGAACTGGTATCCAGAACAATCCCTCGTATACGAACGGTATGGTAAATGATTTGGCATGGGTAGTCAATTTGAACATGAGGGTTTTCTAATAAGTCAGGGATGGAAAGCAAAAAGCCTTTCTCCAAGGGAATTTTGTGTCCTTCGAATTGGAAACGGGTATAAAACTCTGAACAGGACGGTTAGCAAGCAAGCAAATGGAGATAGGAGACGAACCTGCCCTGGACCAAGTGCTTCGCCATGTCTTTTGACATTTCAGGACTCGCTGGTGGCTCGTTTACTGGTGCGGTCTGCACATACTCGATTTCCGCCATTGCAGCAGTGATGGCCCTCATGCAGCGTTCATTGTTGAAAAACCACCATTTGGTCGCTCGCAGTGGATTGAATACACTGGAGAGAAGCATTGCTTTACCCTTGGGATTTTTGATGTGACACAAGATCCCACTGACCAAGCTGGATTCATCCGATGGGACAAAACCAACGGTGTCGGAGGACACCAAACGACGGCCATTTTCATCGCTTTCTCGACCTTTCTCTAGGCCACAATGTTTTTCCAGGCGTTTAAGACGATCAAGAATATCCAAGAGAAGACCATTCTCGGCGTTGTTGTTCCTAACGTCTCCTGTGAGTTCAAACGTCGAGGAACCAGTTATTGAAGCCTTACCCCTGTTTCTTCGCTCGGGACTTCCGTGGCAGGTATTCACACTCAGCTCCAATAGCTTTGCATTTTTCACATTGAGGGGCGGCGCGATTGCATCGAATCTAAGAACCCGTTACTCCGGGTGGTCTATAATTCGACTGCAAAGAGAATCCACCTTTTTAGACTGGCAGCGAGTGCACTAGAAAGTCTTGGTCAGGATTTGATTAGAGCTGTGGATGGAGAAGCTTACCGAAATATTTTTCACAGCGTGCCGGGTGCCCATCTCCGGTATTGTTTCTAGAAACGGTCTGAAGGGAGTGGAATGAAGAAGTAGGGAAACGTAGTTCAACGGACTGTCACTAGTCGGCAGTCCGCGAAAGCGCTTTTCTTACAAAAAATACATGTTTACAGCCTTACGATCACTTAATCAATTTTATTACTATAACTACTAATTTCTTACTAAAGCCCGATTTAAAGATGACCCTAGATTGACTCCTTCATTTATTCCTCAACAGTTTCTTAGTTCATTCCTTAAGCATCTGGTACTATATGCACATGTTCATTCTGATGTATATATCTATGTATTTGAAAGATATTGTTTTCGCGCGGACTTCCACCTTTAGAGCACCAACCAAGTTCTCCCGGAGTCTGGGGGTTTGCAAAACCCGAAAGTCCGGGGGGGGGAGTGAGATTGACTCATCCTGTCATCGACCTCGTATTTTTCATCTGGAGTGTTGCCTAGATTATCATATTATACTAACTAACCCTTTGGATATATAATGAAATCTGAAATCCTTTGCATTATACTTCATTTCATTAATGTTTCCGCCTCTCCAGAAAGATGGGGCTCTCAAATGTCTCTCCACAGGAAACTGTGGCACAGAGAGAGAATCCTGAAGTTAAAGATGTGACGGAGCAGTCTACCTCGCTCAAGGACTATTTTGTATGCCCATGCAGTCGTCGATATGATCCGTATCTGATAAACGCAGAGAGTCCTCTCTTATACGACTCCAAAAGATCGGATGGTCCTAGTCGTCGGTCTGATATGCTCCGTGGGGTCTGGTGTGGTACGTGTCTCGCTGGTTTTTTTAGGGTTTAGGGTTAGGGTTTTGAAGCCAAATGATGTCTCTGATCTTGTATTAGCCCATACCGATCA
Organism: Penicilliopsis zonata CBS 506.65; assembly: GCF_001890105.1. Taxonomy (NCBI): domain Eukaryota; kingdom Fungi; phylum Ascomycota; class Eurotiomycetes; order Eurotiales; family Aspergillaceae; genus Penicilliopsis; species Penicilliopsis zonata. The sequence goes on from NW_019208942.1 coordinate 23,617, forward strand.
TGAACATTGTTCTTGGTGGACTGGTTGGCAACTTCAGTTCATACTTCACTCCTGGTTCCTCGACCACCGAAGCCCAGTTTAAAGCGTCGGTCAGTAGGCTCAGGTAGGCGTCAACCTGATTCTGCTCCAGAGTTCTACAAATAACCCTCGGGAAGTCTGTATATTGTTTATCTCTTCATTGCAAAATTCACCTTGACGTATTTCTCCATGGTAATCAGCTGGATATGCCCCGAAATATCCCAATCTTGAAGAAGCTGATTCACTCCCAGTACTGCTTTCGCGTCATCAGTCTTCGGGTCTCCGCCGCCTTGCGGCTGGAGTACATGAATGCGCTCTTCTCCCAACCGATCAGCAAACTGGACCAAGTCTCGGTAGGGACGGTGATTAATGCAGTGACCAATCTTTCCAATTCGATCCAGCAGAGCATTTCGGACAAGCTGGCGACCCTTTTTCAATCCTGCGCCCTCTTGATCGCCGCATACATCATCGCCTTCAAGTACTCATGGGCCCTTACTCTAGCCACCAGCTCGTCCCTTGTCTTCCTTCTCATCGTCACCAGCCTGACGCTGCCCGTTGTCACTCGGATCCAACGACAGGTGGATAAGACAGATGAAAAACACTCGGCTACCGCTGCCGAAGTATTTGGCTCTATTCGGACTGTCATCTCGCTGGGCGCCGAAGCGCCTCTAGCCAAGACATACCGACACTGGGTCACCGAATCCCGGAACAGGGGCCGCAGCATGGCGATCGTCATGGGTGTCCAGTTTGGCTTCATTTTCTTTGCCATGTACGCCAGTTACGCGTTGGCTTTCTGGCTGGGTCTGAAGCTCTACCGGGAGGGCCACATCCCAAACATTGATACGGTCATCATGTAAAGTCCAACTGGCGCTGCTAATACTGTTTTCCTTACTGACTTGCGCGTTCGCAGCGTATTTTTCTCGATCATGATCGCAGTAAGTGTCCTTGGGAACATTGCCACACCGTTGACGATGGTGTTCAAGGCGGCCAGCGCAGCAAGGTCGTTCTTTGAAATCATCGACGCAGAGAAGATTGTCGCCGGCGGGCTTTGTGATTCTGCAGCATTAGCGCAGGGTGATATCGTCTTCCAGGATGTGGCCTTTACATACCCTACACGGCCAGAGAGCACGATCTTGCAGGGACTCAACGCTCGATTCGAGAGAGGCAAAACAACCGCATTGGTGGGCTCGTCAGGGTCTGGGAAAAGCACCATCGTCGCTCTTCTGGAGCGATGGTATACGCCGGACCAAGGAAGAATCTCGGTGGGCCAACGAGACATCCAACAGTTGGATCTCAAGTGGTGGAGGTCTCAAATCGGACTCGTCCAACAAGAGCCGTTTCTCTTCAACGACACAATCTTCAACAACGTCTCCTTTGGCCTTGTCGGCACAAGGTGGGAGAAGGAGCCGGATTCTGTCAAGGCCAAATTGGTGCAGGATGCGTGTCAAGAAGCCTTTGCAGCCGAATTTATTGAGCGTCTCCCAAAGGTATGTTCAACTGTCATCCTTGCAGGTGCCCATCTAACCCTCTCAGGGGTACGACACTGTTGTGGGAGAGAACGGCACCAAGTTGAGTGGCGGCCAAAGACAGCGGCTGGCCATAGCCCGCAGCATCGTCAAGAAGCCCACCATTTTGATTCTGGATGAAGCCACCAGCGCAATTGACGTCCGTGGCGAGAAGATCGTCCAGGCAGCCCTTGACCGCGTCTCTGAAAGCCTCACCACCATAGTGATAGCACACCGGCTGTCTACCGTCCGGCGCGCGGATCGCATTCTCGTTCTCCGCGATGGCGTCGTCTCCGAGGCAGGGACGCATGAGGAGCTTTTGTCTACGGACGGGCTATACCAAGGCTTTGTCAATGCCCAAAGACTCGTACTCACCGCAGAGGAAGAAAAGGTAGAAGAAGAAGAAGAAGAAGCAGCCGATTCAATGGAGGTTGTGGAAGCCTTGAGGGAGGAACTTGCTCAGTCCACTCCCGATACCTCTGAGCACCCTCAAGACGAGCACTTGGAGAAGATCAAAGACCGGGGCTTCTTTCGAAGCGCTGGGGTTTTCATTTACGAGACACGGAAACATTGGGTATTTTGCCTGACTGCTTCATTGGGGGTTCTGGGGGCTGCATGTAAGGTGTCTATCAATCCATCTGCCTATACTTGACTAACTCCAGCACCAGCTGCTTTCCCCCTACAGAGTTGGCTCTTTGCACATCTCGTCAATGTGTTCAGTCTCTCGGGGACGAAACTGACCGCAGCCGGCAATTTCTGGGCCCTGGTGTTCTTCATTCTATCTTTAGGCGCTGCAGTCAGCTATGCCGCCGTCGGATACTCGGGGAACAGACTCGAAGCTGTCAGTAAAGGACTATGATACGAGTGATCTATCTGACACAAAGTGTAGGAAGTCTCCGCGTCTTGTCGAACGGAATACTTTGAGAATATTCTGAGACAGCCTGTTCCGTTTTACGACCGGAACGAGAATGCCTCTGGCTCGCTCGTTTCGCGCCTGGCCACCGACCCCAAGCAGATCCAGGAGCTGATCGGGCTGAACGGCCTGATTCCAGTCATCTCGGTCTGCAGTATGATAGGCTGCATCGCCATCGCTTTCTCCTTTGGCTGGAAGCTGAGTCTGGTCACGGTGTTTGCCGCGCTGCCCTGCGTCTTCCTGGCTGCATTCATGCGCATCCGGTATGAACTGCAGTTCGAGGCTCTAAACGCCGAGGTATACGCAGGCAGCTCCCAGTTTGCAGCAGAAGCGATCGAGGCCTTTCGCACCGTGTCGGCGCTGACCATGGAGGGTTTCATCCTGGATCGGTACGCCGGTCTTCTGAAACAGCAACAGCGTCACGCTTTCCGCAAAGCCTTGCTGGCCACCCTGGTGTTTGCGTTCTCCGATAGCGTTGAACTGTGTGCCATGGCGCTGACCTTTTGGTACGGCGGCCAACTTCTTGCCTCCAGAGAGTACCAGCCCACCTCTTTCTATGTCGTGTACATGTCCATCATCCTCGGTGGGCAACAGGCAGGCCAGTTCTTCAGTTTCGGGCCCAATGTCGCACAGGCGACATCTTCTGCGAACCGCATTCTGAACTTCCGACCAGCGTTGGACGACACTCGTGTTGCCTCCAGACAGACTATTTCCCATCTATCCCGCGGGTCTGGCGCTCGCGTTGAGTTCCGGAATCTTGCATTCCAATACGCCTCACAGCGAACCCCTCTGTTCACGAACCTCGACCTCACCATCGAAAGCGGCCAGTTTGCTGCCTTTGTAGGGCCATCGGGGTGTGGCAAGACCACCTTGGTATCGCTGCTCGAGAGATTCTACAATCCGACGCAGGGCACTGTTCTCCTCAATGGTGAGGACATCGCCGGTCTTGATGCAGCGTCGTACCGAAGATCCTTGTCACTGGTCGCCCAGGAGCCACGGCTGTTTGAAGGCAGCATTCGCGATAACATCACCCTCGGGCTGGACAGCTCAGAGTATACCGAAGACGGACTGATTCAGGCATGCGTCGATGCCGAGATCCACAGCTTCATCTCCTCCCTTCCAGACGGATACTCGACACAGCTGGGCATCAGAGCACAGACAGCTCTCAGTGGAGGCCAGCGACAACGGCTGTGCATCGCACGCGCCCTCTTGCGCAATCCATCTCTGCTGCTCTTGGACGAAGCAACCTCAAGTCTGGACTCGCAGTCGGAGAAACTCGTGCAGGCCGCTCTGGAAAGACTGGCTGCCCGCCGGAGCATCACGATCATCGCTGTTGCGCACAGACTCGCCACTATTCAAAAGGCAGATGTCATCTTCGTCTTTGGGGAGAATCATGACGGGACAGGGTCGCGGCTTGTCGAACGGGGCTCGCATCAGGAGTTGCTGCAGAAAAGGGGGGCATACTGGCTCATGGTGAGTCTCGCTATCTCTTTTGCTGCTTAGAGAGGGCTAACTATATGATCTAGATCAGTAAAAGCATTCTATAATGATGTGTATAAACTCTCACCTCAGATGTTGTATTATACTTAGAGAAACTCCATTCTGCCTGAGACTTTAATGAAATAGGTTGTACTCAATATATATGAATTGAATCCTCTGAATATCTGTTGATGAGGTAGAAATATATGATACTATAATAGAATTCCATAGTATACTCTATAGATATTACTTGCCAGTCTGCCCACTATATACTGTATATAGTACGACTATTTACACTGCTCAAGCCACATGAACATGTTATAAAGAATATTATTCTCATCTCCACCCTATACTGCTGTCAAGTACTCACACAATGATCTGCATACCCTGTCGGATTCCCCCACCAAGTGGGAAACGCACGCTCCCTTCCACTGGCGCCAAAGACGGCAAAGGAGAGAATGAAAATCACAATCTGCGATCCACCGTCCATTGCCGCCCCAATAAGATAGTTATACTGATTATAGATCCGTGGCAGCCTCCGCCGAAGCCAGAGCTGCGAGAACACACCCACCACAATCGAAGAGGGCACCCATGAAGTGTTCCCGTAGTAGACCATCCCGGCGTAGCCGGTGATGATGGCTGTATTGAGATGCCAGTCCCCGACTCTGGGGACGAGCTTGATCAACGCCCAGTGACAGACAGGCAACGCCAATCCAATCACCAACGAAAGGGGCACGATCCAGTAGCGGCCTGCAAACCCATACACCTGTCGTGCGAGTGCCCAGGTAATGGCTTGGGCGTTCAGACTCTGCATGGTCGAGCCGCTCCAGACGGCGTTTCCCGTGGCGCTGAGAAGAATGTCGCGCTTGTGACTGACAATCACGGTCATCACGACATAGTTCAACGCAGCGCCCAGCAGAGTGCCGTAGATCTGCGTGGCGAACATGACCCGGTGCGGCACTTTGGTGTACTGGCCGACCTTGAGCCAGTTGGCGAGGTTGACAGCCAGCAGGATGACCTGGTGCGACCAACTGGCAAAGTAGAGGTTGGCCAGCGGACGCCCGGGATGGAGGGCCCCCGCGACCATCTTGGAGAGCTGGTTGGTGCTGACGCCCGTCCCGTAGAGGCCGTACAGCACGCACGAGAAGGGGGCGAGAAACGCCCCCAGCAGCAACGCAACGATATACCCCCAGACCGGGAGGGTGGTCTGGCCCTTGATGTTGACGATGAGCCCTGCGACAAAGGCCAGCCCGAACAGAGCCCAGTACCACCACATGGGCACTTCCTTGTACCGCAGCATCGCCTGGTAGTGAGGGTCGGGCTGCGAGCGGGCCCGGGCCTGTTTCCAGGCGGTCCACATGTCTTTCCCGTAGAAGATGAGGACGTGGGAGATGAGCGCGCCGATGGCCAGGTTCATGGCGATGTAGCCCCAGACCGTGCTGGACGTCATCAAGGGGGTCCCCAGACCATCGAGCAGGGTGTAGTCGACGGTTCCGCCGGCGTTGAGCACCGCCGTGGCCTCAAACTGCGTGCCGTTGCTGAGGAAGAGCGAGGTGGACATGAATGGGAGGGCTCGGGCGTTCCAGGCGTTGCGGTAATACAGCGTCGGCATGGCAACATACCAAATGGCGTACCCTATCCAACTGTTCAGCTGCTGTTTGATCGGCAGCGATAGATACGTGCTTTGGATGTACTGCCAGTCCAGGCTGAAATTGAAGATACCCATCCCCTCGTTGGATGAGACCCCCCCAAAGAGCGTGGTAAACACCCTCCGGAGATGCAAGGGCGCCTTCATCGACGCCAGGCAGAAGACGGAGATGCCCCCGAACCAGGGCACAATGTATGAGGGGAAGAACTCCCACAGGGCCGACAGTCCCAACGCCCAGCCGAACTTGCGCAGCCGGTCTTTGTTCTCTGCTGAGTTCTTGTTGACGTGCAGCTTTTGGAACAGCACGACCTGCGGTAACGTCGTCCAGTAGACCATCTCGGCGGGGTACACGATCAGCGGCCGCAGGAGCCCGGCCAGAATGAAGCCGCACAGCGAGATGGAAAAGGTACCCAGGACCGCCGTCGTGGCAGATACGGCCCGGTTATAGAACAACCGCTCCACGGCGTAGATCTCTACGCCGGAGAGGCCATTGTTGCCGGATGAGGCGATCAGTGAGGCCACAACGTGTTCCTTGAGGCCGAACGGTTGACCAGAGTTGACAAACCGGAGTATCTTTTGCATCCACAAGGAGGAGAACCGGTCAGGGCGGGGAGTTGCCAGTGCCCAGGCCTCGCCAAAGATGTAAATCAACACTATAGAAGGTTAGGGTTAGGGTTAGGGTTGCGTTCATCGAAAGGTACATACATTGCAAAAACACGGCTGAGACAGTCTCCTCATAGGGCTTGAAGGTATACAGCATGGTGATCACGCTCGAGAAGGCTGTGAACAAGGTGCCCAACACTATCCCACGGAAGGTCAGTGATGGATCGCCGTCGTCTTGGAGAGAGACGATATATTTCGAAACATCCTCGCCTGGAGTAGTGGTTAGTATCCTTTCTATACTCTTCTCAATGGGAATGCTGACCATTGCGAATTACCGGATGGCCGTGGACGGATTCGACTTCATCCAACGTAGTCTCGGCCTCCTTTGGGGGGGCTGTTTGAAGCTCGGCCATCTGATCTACTCAATCTTGATATTCTGGGCCACACCCTGCAGGGATTTTCATATCTCAATCAGAATAAATAATAGTTCTGGCCACAAGAACATACTATGGTGTCATTTTAGCGCCGATGTGACCTTCCAGGGTCTTCCTTCTAGTCAATTGCTCCTACTGGTCCAATTTACCGTTTAATCCATAGAAGAATCTGAATTATGGTAATGTCTCAAAAGTTCAAGTGTGGGCCTCCAACCATGTGAGTATGGATGATTAAACTGAAACTTCTGGCCGGCGCTAAAATAACTTTAATAATTAGAATAATTTAAGGTATTTTAAAGTAAAAAGCATAAACAGGACTATGGGAATTTAACTCTATAGACAGAGGTTTTCTAAAGTCACTATCTATAAGTAATAGGAACCTAGCTGGGTAGTATACAATTATGATATTGAACTGCAAGGCATAGAGCGGAACGTCTTGGTGTCTGACAGCCAAGATCGCACGCACGAACTCCATCTTTAATCTTAATAGAGCCCTAGAACTGTAGGTTACACCATGAATATGAGTGTGTATATTGCCCTATCCTGTGGCTCACATAGACAACTCAAGTTCAATGAATTACTCTTGTATATCACATAACGCCTGTTCATTTTATAAATCAATACCTTGGTCGCGGCCGATGATTTATGGATATGTTTCTATATAATTCTTCATTTATGTAATTCCATCACATACGACCACAGGGTGTGGAAAATAGGGCTTCCCGTCCGCTCAGCCGTACTCAAGCCACACGCCGGTAGGTTAGTAGTTGGGTGGGTGACCACCAGCGAATCCCTACTGTTGTATGTTTTTTATTTGGCCGTCGATTGAGTAGATATATGCTTTTTGGGTTAATGGCAGGGAAGTCAAGGTGTATAGAAAAAATAGTAGAATCTAGGATTCTAGGCCTCTAATTAGTCTAAATTGCTTACCACTATATATAACTAAGTAGGAGTTAACCCCCCCTAAAATTTCATACAAAATATAATTTAGGCCTGAAATTTCAACATCCCTACTTAGCAGTGAACCTTATACCTAGGGATAGTAAAGATGCATGTAGCTTTATAAGTAAACCTGACTTACTTCTTTTTAATAGCATTAAGAGCTAATAAGATTCACCCCTCTTGCTCCTCAAATTTCTTTGAATTTAAAGCACTTTTTAGAGGCATAGTGGTGATTAGATGGCTTCAACATAACCATGGAGGCAGGTAGCCTACTTAGTCTAGAATTAGCTTAACTTTATTGATTTAATGAATTTCTTTAATTCCTGCGTCGCCTCGCGTCGGCTCGGCAATCCCCAGGATTCTCGAGCTTCTCCAGTTTGCCCCCAATTCCCCAGTTTTCTCTTGGCCAGGGGCCCCATGGAGAAGATAAAAGGCCAATCCCCATATGCTTTCTCCTATAGGATGTCCCCCTTCGACACCACAATTCTATCTCCCCGTTTCACCCTGCGATGGACATCAAAGAAGATCTCAGTCATGTCGAGGCCATCCGGCTGGTCATCCCCGACAGGGATGTCAAAGAGAAGGCCCTCCTACGCAAGATTGACCTGCGGCTGATGCCGTTGATGATGTTGATCTGTAAGTCCCTGTGGAGCCATTAGGTCTCGGGTTCCTCTAACCAGCCAGATGTCCTCAACTACCTCGACCGCAACAACATGTAGGCCCTCTCATGAACTGTACGGAAGACATCGGCTGACCACCGCTACAGTGCCACTGCTCGTCTGGGCACACTGGAACAAGACATCGGCCTAACTGGCGACCGCTATAATACCATCATCAGCCTGTTCTTCGTCGGCTACATTCTGACCCAGATCCCCACCAATCTGATCCTCAACCGGGTGCGCCCGTCGCTGTTCCTGCCGGCCATCATGTGTTGCTGGGCGAGCATCAGCGCCTGCACGGGTGCTGTCCAGAGCTACCACGGCATGATTGCCCTACGCTTCCTCCTGGGCTTCGTCGAGGCACCGTTTTTCCGTGAGTAATGTAATCCCCGATGTCTGCATGTGTGTGCGCAGAAACTGACTGCACAAGCCGGCGCTCTGTTCCTGTTCTCCTCGTGGTATACCAAGAAAGAGCTGGCCGCCCGCATTTCCATCCTGTATGCGGCAGGGCAGATGTCTGGGGCCTTTGGCGGCCTGCTGGGCAGCGCCATCATGTCCGGCATGGACGGCAAGGCTGGCCTGCCTGCTTGGCGCTGGCTGTGTAAGCATCCCCTCCACCGAAACAATGGCTCATGTCTGACTGTCCAGTCATCATTGAAGGAAGTGCCACCGTCCCTGTGGCCGTGCTAGCGATGTTCGTGCTGCCGGACTATCCTGCCACCACCCGATGGCTGAGTGACGAAGAGCGGACGATCGCAATCGCGCGCATCGCCGAAGACGCATGCGAGGCGGACCGGGAGGAGGCCGATCAGGGAGGCGTGATGGTGATGCTACGGATGGCCTTCAGCGATCCGGCGCTGTACATCCTGTGGTTCATGCAGCTTGGGCTCAACACGGCGGCGGCATTCACCAACTTCTTCCCAACGATCGTCGACACGCTGGGCTACGGGACCACCGAGACGCTGCTGCTGTCGGCCCCGCCGTATGTCTTCGCGGCGATGCTGGGCATCGCCAACTCGTGGCACAGCGACCGCACCAAGGAGCGCTGCCTGCACGTCGTCTGGCCGCAGGTCTTCTGCTCCGTCGGCTTCCTCATCGCAGCCACCACAATGAACACCGCGGCACGCTACATCTCAACCTTTATGATGATGAGCGTCTACGGCTCTTTTGGCTGCATCCTGTCCTGGGTCTCGTCCACCCTGCCGCGTCCTGCAGGCAAACGGGCCGTTGCATACGCCGTCGTCAACGCCTTCTCGAACTTCGCCGCCATCTACGCTGCCTACTTCTATCCGAGCAGCCAGGGCCCGCGCTACTGGCAGGCCAACGTCGCCAACATTGCCTTCAGCGGCATGTGCATCTCTCTTGCTGTCGTTCTGCGCTTCTACCTGCGCTGGCGGAACCGCCGCCTCGACGCCGCGGCGGCGCAGGACATTGCCGACGAGGGCACCGCGCGAGGCACGCACACGCTGGCGCTCGCTGATACCTGGCAGTGTGATCCGGAGTATCGCTATATATTGTGAGGTGCTAGTATCATGGGCTAGCTCTAATGAGTGGTGTGGGCTGGGTATCAGTAGTAGTTGAACTAGAGACTATCTATACGCTCGCAGAACTTGAAGTGTTGGAAAGGAAGGTTGATATAAATACTAAAGATTCGGATCTTGATTTTTGAAAATCCTCCTTATAATGTCCAAGAAAGTAGTTGAAAGGTTGTAGAATGATTTGTAGCCTTATGTAGGGCTTTCCAGCAGCTTCGATGCATGTATTGGGTACCGAAGAATACCTCTGCATTTCGGTGTGTTAAGAATGTGCTAGAGAGATATCAATAACCCTGCATAACAGAAAGCTCTAGATGACTAACTTAGGGTTAAATATTAGTCAGTATCAGTGAGATATAACACTGTATATTCTATCACTTTGGACAGCTGCATTGATGGAGTACTTACTGTATGTATTATAGCAGACAGGACTGCGGAGACGGACCTGTCCCGCACTAACACACATGTGTGGAGTCCGGGGAACTCTAATTTCTGGGGAATCCCATGGGGCCCCTCAACAACCGAGGCGACGCGACCCGACAGAATGCGAGATGCGACCGAGGGAAGGTGGGGGAGGGGAGGGCTGCGGGGGGGTTATAACGAGCGGATGAGAACAAAGTGAAAGACTAGAACGGGAAAAGAAACCATATCATTCTGCTCTACGATACTGGCAATGGCTAAACCAATTGTTCTCCATCTCGGAGACCCCGTCGAGCACAACACGGCGCTGTACGAGACGCTCGCGCAGCAGTTCACAATCATCCGCCCGTCGGTGGAGGAGCGGCAGCGTGAGGCGTTCAAGGCCGCCCTGGAAGAGAAGCGCTGGGGCGATTTCCATGCAATAATGCGCCCGTTCTGGAACTCTGGCGGCGAGATGGGCAACTGGGATGAGGAGCTTATTGCCCTCCTCCCGGCAACAGTCCAGGTGTCGGCTAGTGCGGGAGCTGGGTACGACTGGGTTGACACTCAGGCCTTCGCCAAGCGAGGTAAACACTCAGTTTAACCTCATTCTGATGTCTGCCGTGAATGTTAACACTTGTAGGCATCCTTTACTGCAATGGCGCTGCGGCGTCGACGGAGGCCGTGGCTGACACGGCCCTATACCACATCATCAGCGTGTTCCGCAACTTGAACTGGTCGACAGTGGCAGCGCGGTCGTGCGACGCCGAGCAGTGGCAGGATGCGCACAAGAACACGCAGCGCACAGCATGGAACCCGCAGGGCCATGTGCTAGGCATCATTGGACTAGGCAACATTGGCTACCGGATTGCGCAGAAGGCGTATCGTGGGCTAGAGATGAAGATCCATTACCATGACCTATACCAGAAGGACGCAGCGCAGGAGGCCGCCATTGAAGCCGTATACCATGCATCTAAGGAGGAGCTAGTCGCCATTGCTGACTGCGTGGTGCTGGCCACTCCATTCTCTGGGGAGGCACTGGTCAATGCTGAGTTCCTCGCCCGGTTCAAGCGGGGTGCCCGTCTAGTCAACATCGCTCGTGGGGGGCTTATTGATGAAAATGCGCTGGTTGACGCCCTGCAGTCAGGCCAGCTGTTAGGTGCTGGCTTGGATGTCCAGGCCACGGAGCCGCACGTCAACCCGAAGCTGGCAGCAATCAAAACGGTTGCGCTGACGAGCCATACCGCGGGGGGTGCCATGGACACTTTGATCGGCTTTGAGCGGCTGGCGATGGAGAACGTGCAGCGCGTGCTGATGGGGGGGGAGCCGCTGACAGCTGTGAATAAGCATTTAATCAAGTAAGCAATATATAAGCTATCTGGTTAAAATAGACATTTCTTATATAGGTATCTATATTATTAACTGTATTATTAGATTAAGAGGTAGAAAAGATAGTCCTAAGTGATGAGAAAGTGAGCGCCTTCCTAGTGCTTGATCCCCATATAGTGACGGCTCTTGCTCCTGATCCCGCAAAAAGGGAGAGAGCTGACGCGGTTTAGACTCTAGCTCTCTCATGGACATAGTCATGATAGTCATCATTGAATAAATGATAGATAAGGTCATTAATATCTTAAGCTGTAACAGGATATTTGTTTCTAGGTTTAGTCTTAAGACCATATTTTTTAGTGATGTGGTTTTGAATAAACTTTAAAGGAATTAGTGATTATATAGCCTGTTAAATTAGATTCACTGGTATACACATTCAAAACATCATCTTTAATTACCTTAGGTAGTATTTGAGAGGTTTTGTGTTGCCATGACCCAATAAATGATGTAAAGTATTTAGAGAGGGTCTTTTGCCCAGGAAGGGATTTGGTGGTAGCAATACAATGTTCTATAAATGATTTTAAAGCCTATGGCGACGGATCTGGCTGCTCTTTGCTGAATTCTTTCTCAACATCTTTACTATAAGAAAGCTGCCAGCTTGAGTCTATCAGTCCTGATTAAAAGGAGTTTCTCGGAGTGATAAAACAATAGATTCCAGTTCTGGACTGTCTTTTTATACTTGACTAAAGAAGTGGGGGCAAGCTGGTGATAACAGACAGTATTTTCTTTCTCCTTATTTTCATGCTGAATTTCAACAGTAAAGCCATGAGCTAAGGCATGCTGACGTTGCGCCTCCAGCATTTCCTGAAGCTTAGTAAGGACTTGCATTGTCATGTGATGGGGATAGTATCTCAATTAAAAATAATGGTGGAGAGACAAAGAGCACCAAGAAAATATAAGATAGGGCTCACTTGAATATTATTTGATCATTTTCCACTTGTTCCACTCCTTTGAAGAGACTGGCTCACTTATATCTCCCCTCATTGCCAGCGGCTCAGCCAGCTCACCTAGAGGTTACTGAGGGCTCACCCGGCTCTCCTCTACTTAATCTAAAATAGTCTTTAAAGCAGCGACATCAGCAGGGCTTTTCTTTCGGTTGACTGCATTGAACATATGGCTTAAGTACGGCTGAGCGGACGGGAAGCCCTGTTTTCCACACCCTGTGGTCGCATGTACAGTGCTGCTATGAATATGGGGATATATAGAAAGGACCAAAGTAGAGAATAGTCCAAGAGGCTTACTCCGTATGTATGGAATACTACTAATTCCAGCCGAGTATACCAGATGTGGCGAAGTAGGGTTGATTGGGGTTGATTAGGGCTAAAGCTAGAAACAAAAAAACCCGTCACAGCGTCTGATCATGCAGCATGCGCTGGAACTCCCTGAGGCGCGTTAAATAGCCTTCTTGCTTCCCTGCGGCGTCCCAGACCGTCAAGCCCGTGCGTTGCTGCAGATACAGCGGCCACTCTTTGGGGAAGAAGCCCGCGATCTGCAGCGAGCGCAGGTTCGGGTTCCCCAACTGGCCCAGCGCGTGCACGAAATTGATGTCCACTGCGGGGCCCCAGTGGTCCATCAGGGGCTCCGACCCCAGATACAGCGTGAGCTGCTCGAGGCCCGTCGCATCAGTCGAGATCTTGTCCAGCAGGTCGCACCACAGCGGGCCGTTGGCGGGCGTTTGCCTCTCGAGGGAGTCGGGCGAGTCGGGCGAGTCGGGCGGCGACGGCGAATCCGGCGCGTCACGGTTATCCGGCCCTGCATGGTACAGCGGGTGGATGTACATCGACAGCTTGCGCAGCTGCTGCACGTTCTTGGGCGGCATGTCGCACAGCCATTGCAGGCCGACGTCGGGATATTCGATCTGGAAGGTGTGTTGGGAATAGAAGCTCGCGTCTCCCGCCGCGGCGCGGGGGTCAGTGAGGCGGATCCGTGGTTCGTCCATGTGTCATGAACAAGATCAATGCAAAGGCAGGCAACCTGGTCAAGCTGGGATGAATCGCAGGCATCGTCGGACGCTATTATATGGCCCTATCGTGCCAGTGGCCTGACCGGGTCACATTCCATCGTGTGTGTCATGGCCGCGGGTTGTCCGGCTGCGCGATTAATCTCTCTTGTAAAGCACGCTCGACAAGCATCCTGCAGCAGGAATGTGATTGTCTCGTCCAAGCAGATAATTCGTGCGCTGCTCTGGGGTAACTAACCTGCAAGTGATACAGTAGGCGAGTTGGGGCCCCCCCTAGGCAGAAGTGGCGCAACGGCAGGATGGATGGCATGTTCAAACAGGTGACTCATGGGGGGTCTCCAGACCTACCCCACTGCAATCAGAGGTCGGGGTATGGGGGTCGCTGGAATAATAGAATAACATTAAAGAAATATGATAATCCATGCAGAAAGGCATCAGAAGCTGTCTTTCCAATATTATGCTTATGAACGCTGCATTTACTATACTTGCGACCTAGTATGAAGAAGCTACACTTTCTATAAACCAATAGAATATAGTAATCTATCCGCAATAAGGGGTAATAGATCCGCGGAAGGCCTTGATACTATGTTTCAATAGGCATTGGTCTATTATCAAAAATCCCCGGTCAGAGATGGAAGCATCAGGATAGCACAGCGTATGAAGAAGCAGGCAGAGAACACTAAACCCTAAACCCTAAAAACCTAGAATCCTACTGGGAAAATTGAATAAAGCATCCACAGGTCTTTGTCCGCCTGTAATCTACATCAGGGTTGAAAACAGTATAAGTATCGGAGAGTTTCTCTGGTCGACTCTGCACCGGACAATCATGGTGAATGTAGGTCCAGTCGCCCGTTTAGCAGGGGATTTATCCTCCAGGAAGACCACGCAGTTGTCCTGTTGGAGTAGAGAAGCCGGGTCATAATCCTGGTATCACAATGTACAGATAGGAAGTTAATGAAATCAGCAAGATGCTATATATATAGGGTGGAATTAACCACCAGATGGAGATTAGGCCAAGAAATCGAATAAACAGTTCGGTGGATCAAGGTTGATCTCGACAGTCTCTGGCAAGAAGGTTGGACCGGGTGCCCAAGGAGTCTGTCACTTGAAGTAGTTCATACCAGTAGTTCATGAGATTATCAGGCAGATTTGGATATTTACTGGGAGATGTGCTGAATAAGTGACTCCTTCCTCATCACCCTTGCTGTTGCTTTTCCTCTCCTATACTTTCCCACGATAATAAAGCTCTTATCCAATATATATTGACCAACTTCGCCATGTCTGGGAAGGGTGATTATGGGAGAAAAACAACGGTACCTGGTAGAAGACCTCTAGACCTGAAAGAAGGGCCTAGCCTCTGTGTATATATTCAACCCTGTTGTATCTCTTGAAGTGATATATGTAGATTATTCCACTATAGTGGTTTATTCTGGCGTGCGATGAGAATCTTCTGCAGTAGAAATCCAAAATATAGCCCGAGCGCCAGTTTACTCATAATTAATGCTGGTTTCCCTAATCTCCTTATTCTCTGGTCCTAGAACCTTAAACTTCAGCATACCCCTATCTGCGAGCATGTCAAATCCAATACTATATTTCAGCCTCCATATTAACCTATCACTATTACTCCTTTTCCTTTTCAATCTCAATAGATTGCTCTCATTAAAGGAGTAATTGATGGTGCTAATATAGCAACACACTAAAGGATTTTAGTAACTCTTAATAAGTCTAGGTCAATATTAAGTACTCACCTAGCTCGTCATACCGTTTAGGTGGCATATCGGTATCACATATAAAGAGCCTGTAGAGAAAGTCCAAAGATTATTCCTTATAGTACGTCCGATTGAGGCCTTAGAGAGAGTATTCATGATCTAGGTCAATTAAGTCCCCCTAAGCAGTGTCGGCATTGTATTTTTCAGGGAAAAAGGGAGGAAGAAGGAGAGAGTATATTTAGGGTCACCTTTCTAATCACCCATATCATATAGTCACTACAATGCATGCGCCCAGACCATTCATAAATATATATGACTCTCAGGATCCACTCCTTCATGGAACTCTATCCTGCCCTTAATACTATAGTAAAGCCTATATTTGCGCCTCTAGGCATACATATTCTTTAAGCCGCATAAAGTAGCCCCTTTAATAACACTTACTTATCTAAAACTAATTAGAAGGGCTTAGACTATCTAGAAGATATAATAGATCTCACAGATTCTCTGGGCACATAAGAGTAATTCCCTATTTACAACATTAAATTATAAGAGTATTATTAAGCTATAGTGAGTCTCTAAATCCTCTAATAAGTACTAGTATCTACTTAGATGGTTAGGTATAAGGTTATATATAATAAAGGTCTAGGCGGCGGAGAAGAGCATATCGATACTTTAGTTTTTCAAAAAGATTCTTCTTATAGTTGGAACTTGGCAGACTTGATCCTCTAAGAGCTGCTTAATCTAATTAATAATAGATTATAAGAATAGTTTTATATTAGTACTATTGTAAGGCCGGCACCGACGCCGCCCTACAACCCATCTGACTAAGCATACCCCGCGACGGATAGTCGACGTTGGGCATCGGTCGGGCACCCGTCAAGTAACCCGCTTGGAATTGGGATATATACCACCCCCCCCAGATAGACAATAAGACCTCAAGCACTTTGTCTTGTTCTCTCATCAGACCTATTATAGACTCCTCATATCCCTAGACCTTGCTGTTACCCAGTCGTGCCGACATCTAACTCCAATCCCTAGAGTAGTGCGAGGTCACTGCTTATATTCCTACCCTATAGTGCTGGTGGTGTGTATACTCCTAATACTGCTGTTAATACTATTGTTTTTTTCTTCGCCGTTGAAGTATAAGGAAGTACACAGGCCAACACTACTAAATATTCACCTATGGCTGGATCATCCAGGTGTCTATTGCCTATAACTATAGCTTGACCTTGCCTCCCTGGTTTCTGCGCAAATCCAGTGCCTGCAGTGTTTCACATGCGGCTGTCCTTTATGTTGATGACTGTCTATTCACTATGAGGAGGCAGGAGCTAAATGAATATATTTTATCTACCTATTACTTAACTATTAAGCAATATATCAGTCTCACTCTGCTATTACTATAAATTATACACCTATAACTAGAATTCCATTACTCTATATTATTAGTATGATGGTTCTTTAGAGATGGGCAGGGAACATCCCATTGACACTAGATAAGCAGATATGATATCCAAAGAACATCTGATAAATGAATACTCAGTTATAGTCAATCCCCTTATTAGACCATAGATATCAACAAGATAAAGCTAACAAATGAAGATAACACAGCTATCTGGAGATAAATCTAGGCACGGCCTCCTCGCCGAACCCCGCAGCCTGTGGCCTATCGGCGCCAGGGCCGTCACCGTCGGTCGCCGCGCCGAAAGCTTCACCGCTGATACAGTATATAGACAAACTCTTACAGCTTCACACACACACACACACACACACACACACACAAAACAAAATGGTCACTCATGATTCTCGCATTGTCATTCTGGGCGGAGGTGCCTGGGGCCTGTCCACGGCGCTGTACCTCAGCGAGGCCGGGTACTCTGATATCACCATCCTAGAGCGAGCCGAGGCTATTCCATCGCCATATTCTGCTGCCTACGACATCAACAAGATCGTGCGGGCGGAGTATGAAGATGACTTTTATTCCAAGCTGGCATTGGTATGTCGTATATCTGTGTGTATCGGTCAGTTGGTTAACGACTGCAGGAAGCAATTGAGCAATGGAAAACCCCCCTGTTCGGCCCCTATTACCACCAAACCGGCTACGTGGTGGCAACCACCGGCCGGGCCCCTGCAAAGGCCGTGACGCACCTGAACAAAGCCCTGGCATCGATCGAGCGCGACCCGGCCTTTGCCCCGGGCATCCGGCGACTGAACACGCCCGCCGACTTTCGCGAGTACACCTGGCAGTACTCGGGCCCGCTGACGGGCTTCACGGGCTACTTCAACCGGCTGGCCGGGTACGCGCACTCGTCGGATGCGATGCGGGGGCTGTGGGAGCACATCTCCAAGCGGGGAGTCAAGTCGGTGCTGGGCGAGGAGGCCGGCAAAGCCGTGCAGATCAATTACGCGGCAGGAAACAGCGGCAGGGCGACTTCAGTGACGACGGCCGATGGCAAGACACACCCGGCCGACCTGGTCATCTCGGCGCTGGGCGCACACAGCGCGGCGCTGATCCCGCAGCTGGGCCAGACCAGCGTCGCGCGCTGCTGGTCGGTGGCCCACGTCCAGCTGACGGAGGAGGAATGCAACCTGCTGCGCGGCATCCCGACGACCAACATCCGCGACCTGGGCTTCTTCTTCGAGCCGGACCCCAAGACGAAGCTGTTCAAGCTGTGCCCGCTGGGGATCGGGTACACCAACCCTGGGGCGGACGGGGTCTCGCTGCCGCCGGGCGACCGGCTGCCGCCGCCGCAGGACTTCATCCCGCGCGCGGACGAGGACAAGCTGCGGACGCTGCTGCGCGAGACGTTCCCGTGGATGGCCGAGCGGCCGTTTGTGGACAAGAAGCTGTGCTGGTTCTCCGACACGGCCGACTCGGACTACTGCATCGATTTCGTGCCCGGCTCGGGCGGCTCCGTCGTCGCCCTCGCCGGCGACTCCGGCCACGGCTTCAAGATGATGCCCATCTTCGGCAAATGGGTGGTCGAGCTGCTGCAACGCGGCCAGCAGAGCGAGCCGCGCTGGCAGTGGCGGACTCCCTCGGCGGGAGGGCAGCAATGGGGGGATGCCGTCAGCTGGCGAGTCGGCCGGGGGGGGGAGTTGACGGAGCTTATTGAGGCGAGTCGATCGAAGCTATAATCATAATCACTACCTGGTAGCTTCATAGCATAGATTATAAAGACACACTATCAATATGCCAGTCAAACAAGTCTAGTAATATACCTCTTTAGTAGCCTGTCTCAAACCCTAAACCCTAAACCCTAAACCCTAACCCTAAACCCTAGGACAGGAGATATCTAAGATCTACTGCCAGCTAATGCTGAGCTCTTCTATAGCCATAAAGAGGATGGCATCTTGGAATTTGACCCTAAACAGACTGCCTATCTTAAAACAAGTCTCTTTAACTTAACCCTATACCTGTTGCTTTCAACAATATACTAATATATCCACCCCCCGTCAACGTTATAGACAGCCCCCGTCACAAAGCTCGACTCGTCACTGACGAGAAACGCAATCACCTTGGCCACTTCCTCTGCCGCGCCCAGCCTTTTCTGCGCGTTGGCCATGATGCCTGCCTCGACTCGTTTGGGATCGTGATCGGCGGACATTGGGGTGAGAACGGTTCCTGATGATTAGCATGGTTCAGACTCAGAGCGAGAGTATATCTACCTGGAGCAACGCAGTTGATGCGGACGTGTTGATTCTCCTTGGCAGCCGACTTGGACAGGGCGATGACGGCCGCCTTGCTGGCGCAGTACGCCGAGCAGTTCGGCATCGCGATCTGGCCAAACGTACTGGCTGCCGAGACGATGCTGCCGGACTTGATCACCCTGAGCTGCGCGCGCAGACAGTTGAACACGCCCGTCACGTTGACGGCAAACACAAAGTCGAACTGCTGGTCGGTGACGCCCGTCGTGGGCCCCGTCGGCCCCAGCACGCCCGCCATGTTGACCGCGCCGTCGAGCTGGCCGAAGCGCTGCACTGTCTTCTCGATCCAGGCGTCCACCGAGGCGGAATCCCGCACGTCGACGCGCGTCGCCAGGTGTCGGTCCTCGCCGCCGGGCAGGCTCGTCAGGGCGGCCGTCAGGGCCGTCTCGTTGAGGTCGGCCAGCGAGATGGACGCGCCCCGGGCTGCCAGCAGCTGGGCGGCTGCCAGGCCCATTCCACTGGCGGCGCCGGTGATGGCGATCTAGAAGCGTGAGAAGAGCCATCTACCATCAGTAGTACAACATACCGTCTTTCCTTCAAAGGTGGCCATTGATGTCTATTATTGAGATACGATCAAGAGATAAATGAGAAGAGTTTTGAGATACGATCAAGAGATGAAGATGAGATACGATCAAGAGATAAATGAAGTGTTAGATACTTCTTATCACGGACTCCCCCCCCGAGCGTCGGTGTCGGCGTCGGGGCCGAACAATAGAGCTTATCATACGAGCCCCCTCATGATAGTTATGGGGTCCATGAGACATGCACGGTTGGAGTATTAAAACTCCACATCTTACTGCATTGTTCTTCTCTTCTCTATCAAATACCATATCATCGTTATCATCATCGCAACATGGCAGACAAGTCAGACATGGCCAAGATGGCCGAACTCGCCCCCTGCGAGTCCGAGGCGATGGGGACCGTCGTTGACTCGGACCAGCTTCTGCGCCGGCTCAACAACCGCCAGATCCAGCTCATCGCCATGGGTATGCCGGACTCCGTCTCGATGACATGTACATGTGTCTGTCTTTTTCTGACCTTCTAGGCGGCTCGATCGGCACCGGCCTGTTCATCAGCATCAGCAGTGGCCTGCACGACGGCGGCCCGGCGAGTCTGCTGCTGGCCTTTATCGTGTACTGCGTGTTCGTCGCCCTGGTGAACAATGGGATGGCCGAGATGGTGACGCAGTACCCCGTCGCGGGCGGCTTCATCCGGCTCGCCGGCCATTTCGTGAGCGACGCCTTTGGCTTCATGGCGGGCTGGAACTACTTCCTGTACGAGGCGCTGGTGATCCCGTTTGAGATCGCCTCGCTGGCGACCGTCGTGCAGTACTGGAGCGAGGACGTGCCCATCTGGTCCATGTGTCTCGTCTGCATCGTCCTCTACACCCTGATCAACTGCCTGGTCGTCAATGCCTATGGCGAGGCCGAGTTCTGGCTCTCCGGCGGCAAGATCATCCTCGTCCTCGCCCTGTTCCTCTTCACCTTCATCACCATGGTCGGCGGCAATCCCAAGCACGACGTCTATGGCTTCCGCCACTTCAAAGAAGGAGGCTTTGCAGTAAGACACGATCATCACCGATTATGAATACCGAGACTCTCTAATCCTTGCCAGGAGTATAGAACCACCGGCAGCCTCGGCCGCTGGGAAGGCTTCCTCTCTGCCCTGTGGACGGCCTCCTTTTGTGTCGTCGGCCCCGAGTACATCTCCCTCGTCGCTGCAGAGGCCAAACACCCGCGTCGCTACCTCAAGGCCGCCTACCAGACCATCTACTTCCGCTTCTTTGTCTTCTTCATCGGCAGCTCCCTTGCCGTCGGCATCGTGGTGGCATACGACGATCCCACCCTGGTCTCTATCCTTGTTGGCACCGGCAGCGGCGGCGGCACGGCAGCTGCTTCGCCGTATGTCATTGCCATGAAGAATCTAGGCGTACGTTAGTATCTCAAGCATTCACTGGTCGATGCTGATCTTTAGATCACCGTCTTCCCCAACATCGTCAACGCCCTGTTGATCACCTCCATCTTCTCCGCCGGCAACTCCTACGTCTACTGCACCTCGCGCAGTCTGTACAGCCTCGCGCTCGACGGACGGGCCCCGGCCATCTTCAAGAAGTGTACCAAGCAGGGCGTTCCCATCTACTGCCTCGCCTTGACCATGGCCTTTTCCTGCCTGTCTTTCCTCCAGTCCAGCTCTCGGACTTCCACCACCCTGAGTCTGCTTGTTAACCTGGTAGCTCTCTCTCTCTCTCTCTCTCTCCTTGATGTATAGACTGACGATCAGGTCACCGGCGGCGCTTTTATCAACTACCTCGTCATGTCCGTCACGTACGTCTTCTTCCATCGTGCCTTGAAAGCGCAGGGCGTCGACCGGCACACGCTTCCCTACTACGGCTGGTTCCAGCCATACTGTAAGAAAGACTCGTCTCGTTGCTAGAATGGCTCGGATGCTAATCTGCAGGCGGCTACATTGCCTCCGTCTTCTTCCTGCTGGTGATCGGCACCTTCGGATACACCTCCTTCCAGCCGTTTGACACCGAGTCCTTCTTCAGCTGCTACGCCATGGCTCTGCTTTCCATTGTCTTCTTCCTCGGCTGGACGCTCGTCACCCGCCGCGGATTCCATGATCCGCGCACCATCGACCTCGTCTGGGAGTGTCCGCGCGTCGACGTTTACGAGGCCACCACCCTCGAGGAAGAGAGTACGTTCTGGCAGGAGATGGGCCAGCTGGTTGGCTTCCGTGGTTGATGGCATCACTTGTCTTGTGTAGATTAATCTCACCACAATGTATCATAATGGTTCCTGAGTAGTTGTAAGTTCTATCCTTAGGGTTAGCCCAGTATTCGAAGATCGACATGCAAGGTTATACTGTGGCACCGAAGGATGTGTCGACTGATTCATGAACTGAGTCAACTAATCATAGTAACTGATACAAGACTAACAATTCACTCATTCAAACATAAAAGTAGAGGAGAAGTCGCCATGCTCCAGCTGCTCTGCCAGGGTAAGCATATCATTTGCGCTGGGGGCAAAGGGATCAAATGCATTTCTCATGCCTGCCTCGGGCTCTCCCTCGAAAAGCGGCATATTCATGTGCGACGAAGCCAGATGCTGTTCGCTTTGTTGCCGCTGCTGTCGATGCGGTTCGAGGAGAGCTTCCAGATGGTCTAGTTCTGCGCGGCGCAGGACAGCCACGACATTCCCCCTGCGCACCATCTCGTCAAAGACGGCGGCGGCGGCGCGGTGCCAGGCTGGGTCCGGCACGTACGCCGGCAGGATGAAGCCGAGGATGGAGAGCAGGAGGGCGGCGGAGAAGGCGTATTCGAGCGGGAAGGGGAGGAAGGTGTCGAGCATGTCGCGGTCGAGAAGGGCGACCAGCGTGGCCAGCGTGGTGGTGGCCGACTGGGCGGAGGTCTCGAGCAGGCGGGCCATGGGGCCGGCGAGCTCCTGGGGGTCGAACTGGCCGGGGGGGATGCTGCGGATGAGCAGCCAGATCACCAACGGCCGGGTGGCCAGAACGATGCACTAGAGTCATCAACCTGTGCTCCTTTGTTGTTCAGGGCTTGCTTACGTGGTGGTGAGAGAGAGTGATGTTGTAGAACATGTGTGGCAGCTCTGCGCCGCTGGCCTTGCACGCCGCAGTCACTTGGTCGATCTCGCGCGAGGTCTCGGCCAGCCGGTGTAGAACAGAGGTGATGCTGCACACAAAGTCGGAGCTGAGGCCTTGGTCAAGACTATAGATAGCTGAAGGGTTAGTAAGTAGTAGTATAAGGCGGAGGTAGTTCTATACCACTATACGTACTGCTGGACACACTGGACGCAAGACGCGACAGGCGAGTGCGCAAGGTCAAGGCTTTGGCCGGCAGCGAGGCCGAGCGGGTGTCGGGAAGGGGAGCGGTGATGCTGTTCAAGGGCACGGCCGGCGGGCATCCCAGGCTGGCCGTGAGTTCCTGGTCGAGCACGTAGACGGTCCACCAGGTGTTGCAGCAGCGCGAGGCCAGATCCCGGTCCATCACGTCGTCGGAGAGGCCGCGGTGGAGGCCGTCGTGCAGGGCGAGGCGCAGGGCCTGGCCGATGTATTGATACGCGGCGGACCGCATGTCGACGGAGAGGAGGTAGAGAGCGACGAGGGAGAGCACCTGGATGGCCAGCATCGCGGGCCGCTCCTCCTGCAGGAAGGCGACGTCGGGGAGCAGCGACAGCGCCCGCACGGCCAGCTCACAGCCGGCCGGCTGCTGCTGCTGGGCGGACGGCGGCGAGGTGAAGGCTTTGCCAAAGGCGAGCAGCAGCAGATACTCGACGAACCACAGCAGATTCGTCTGCGCCGTCTGCAGCGGCTGCTGGTGGAACTGGTCGAACACCCGCAGGAAGCTGGCCTCGTCGACCAGGCTAAACAGCTCCCCCAGCCGGAACTTGGTGGTGTTGTAGAGGAACAGGGCGTGGTCGACGGGGGGCAGCCGCAGCAGGTCGCCGGCGTCGACGGCGCCCTTGGCCTGCCAGCGCAGGCGGAACGCGGCGCCGTCCAGGTTCAACGGCACCCGCGGAGTATCAGGCGAGCCTGTGGCATCCTCCAGCAGGGTAAAGGCGCGTCGACAGAAGGACCATGTCGAGGTATGCCCGAGGAAGACTGCAAAGGAGTCAACCTAACCCTAAACCCTAAACCCTAACCCTAACCCTAGGGAATACGTACGCAGGCGGCGGTCGTCAGAGCCACGCACATAGGCCACATCTCGAGCGACCAGGGGATTGTACGCCTGGACAGGGTCTGGAGGTCAGCAGATAGCAGGCAGATCGAAGATACCCCCCTCTTACCATTCGTATCTCGGCGAGCGCGAGCGCGAGCGCGAGGCAGAGGCAGCGACGTCGGCGTCAGGACCGAGGCGTCGCTGTCGGAGACCGAGACCGAGAGAGACCCCCCGGGGGGCGTCGAGGCTGTAGTTGCTCGGTTCTGGGCGGCCTGGCGCTGCAGCTCGCGCAGGTATCGCTCTGGAACGGAGACGTGGGCCTCGTCGGCGGGAAACGTGCATTTGTCGCGGCGGCGAGCGCAGCGCTCACACGGGCGGTCCCCCGAGCACCGCACCTTGGCAGAGCGGCATTGCTGGCAGCTAAAGAGTGAATATATCTCTGTCTTGGATGAGAATACATGTTTCTTCTACTCACGCGCGAATTCGCCGAGGGCGCTGAATTGGAGCCGATTCTGCCTCCATGGAAACTGTAAGTGTCTGCAAGAAGCGGCCTGCTTTAGGCTTATAGTTTATGTGCTTATCAGCGATGCGGGGATACGAGGAGTACTAGGTTAGATCAGGCTAGGCCACTGATAAGGGGATGGGCCCTGTGGGTCTGGCTGCGGGGTTATCTTCATTCCCATTGGCTGGGCCCATGAATCTATCTCGTGGTACTAGCACATGATAATAATATAAATATAACAGCATATACAGAGTACACTATTATTATCATGATGTAAGCTT
Source organism: Penicilliopsis zonata CBS 506.65 (assembly GCF_001890105.1). Taxonomy (NCBI): domain Eukaryota; kingdom Fungi; phylum Ascomycota; class Eurotiomycetes; order Eurotiales; family Aspergillaceae; genus Penicilliopsis; species Penicilliopsis zonata. The sequence continues at coordinate 47,976 of NW_019208942.1, forward strand.
GTCTTTCTTCAGTTTAGTCTGGCCTCTACTCTGTTCTTATCAAACTCCGGCCCATCACGGCGAACAGGCCGAGCTCTATAAAACCGCCGTCATCATCATCTCATCGCATCTCATCGCATCTCATCTCATCTCATCTCATCCTCGCCATGACTGACTACGACGTGCTGATCATCGGGGCGGGCATGTCCGGGCTCTGCGCCCTGCATCACATCCGCCAACGCTTCCCTCACTGGCGCCTGCGAGTGCTGGAGGCCGCGTCGGACGTGGGCGGCACCTGGTTCTGGAACTGCTATCCGGGGGCGCGCTTCGACAGCGAGTCGGTCTCGTACGCCTTCTCCTTTGACCAGGGCCTGCTCGACGACTGGCACTGGAAGGAGTCCTTCTCGCCCCAGCCCGAGACGCTCAAGTACCTGCAGTTTGTCGCCGACCGGCTCGACCTGCGCCGCGACATCCAGCTCAACACCCGCATCGTCTCGGCCCGCTGGCTGGACGCCGAGCGTGCCTGGCGCTTCACCGACGAGGCCGGCCAGGCCTATACCACCCGCTTCTACGTCTCCTGCCTCGGCTTCCTCTCCAACCCGACGCTGCCGGCCATCCCGGGCATCGACTCGTTCCAGGGGCGCGGCTTCCACACCTCGCGCTGGCCGCAGGACCTCACGGTGGAAGAGCACGGCCAGGCGTTTGCCGGCAAGCGCATCGGCGTGCTCGGTACAGGGGCCACGGGCATCCAGACCATCACGGCGCTGTCCAAGGTGCCCGGCCTCGGCTCGCTGACCGTCTTCCAGCGGACCGCCAACTGGTCCGCCCCGCTGCACAACAAGACCATCTCCGTCGAGGAGATGGCCGAGATCCGCAAGGGCTACCCGCAGGTGTTCCAGCAGTGCGCCGACACGCCCACCTGCTTCATGCACCAGCCCGACCCGCGCCGGTCCGGCGAGGTGACGCCCGAGGAGCGCCTGGCGCTGTGGGAGCGCATCTACAGCCAGCCCGGGATGGCCAAGTGGCTGGGCGCCTTCAAGGACACCTACACCGACCGCACCGCCAACCAGCTGTACTCCGACTTCATGGCGGCCAAGATCCGCGCCCGCGTCCACGACCCGGCCACCGCCGAGAGCCTGATCCCCAAGGACCACGGCTTCGGGCTGCGCCGGCTGCCGCTGGAGAGCGGCTACTTTGAGGCCTACAACCAGCCCAACGTGCACCTGGTGGACCTGAAGAAGACGCCCATTGAGCGGGTGACGGAGACGGGCATCGAGCTGGTCGACGGCACCCACCACGAGCTCGACATCCTCATCTACGCCACGGGCTTCAACGCCATCACGGGCGCCTTTGTCAACATCGACTGGCAGGGCAAGGACGGCGCGGTGCTGATGGCCAACTCGGGCACGCCCGCCGCCGACCACGCCGTCTGGCTCGACTACCGCCCCCGTACCTATCTGGGCATCACCGTGCCGCGCTTCCCCAACATGTTCATGGTTCTGGGCCCGCACCAGCCGTTCGGCAACGCCCCGCGCAGCATCGAACATGCCGTGCAGGTGGTCGTCGACATGCTGGCCACCTGCGAGCAACACGGATACACCTATGTCGAGCCGACCGAGGAGGCCGTCGAGGCCTGGACCTCGCATGTCGCCGACTGCAGCGAGGGCGCCCTGCTCAACGAGATCGACAGCTGGATGACCGGCGTCAATAAGAATGTCGCCGGCAAGACGCAGCGCAACGTTGCCCGCTATGCCGGCAGTGCCATTGAGTTCCGTCGGAGGTGTGCCTTGAGCAAGGATGCCGGATGGGACGGGCTAGTTTTTGCATAATACTTGCTAATTCAATATTAATCTTTCCCAGTTATCCACGTAGTATTAGATTCACTATAGTCAATTATGCAAGTATTATGCAAGTATCATATTATACTTTACTCTCTGTTACTCCGTATACACAAATAATCATAAGCTAAAACTATTCAAGGTCTGTATTTTCCTATATAATCTATTTCTCATATTTCTCTTCTCTTCTTATTATCCAGGTAAGTATTCGTTGAGATTTTAATACAGTATATATACTGCTTTCAGGCTAATTCTTATATTGATTCCTATTGATTTCTAGGTGATTCTAGGTGGTTCAGATGATTCTTTAACTAACATCTAGATTAGTGTTAATTGTGAATATAGGGCTAGTCCAGAGCAGGCTTAAGAGCTCTGCTGTATAATATCTTAATTAAAATCATAAGAATACTGCCGATAGCCCCTCGTGTAGCGAGGGTATCAGGCTCATATATACTATGAAATCCTATTCCGAGTCTATCACTCAATACACTAGAATCAAAGGCTATTCTTATTGACTAAACAATCCATCTTACACATCAACCTAATATACTACCTCATCCACTGTCAGTCATTCCGCCAAGCCCGTTGCCTGACAAGTCCGACAATTGCCCGTCAAGTCAACTGACTGTGCCTTGCCTGCAGACGGAATTTAGTAATATCCGATGCTTTGTACAACTCATGTACACCTACGGAGTAATAACCAATGCAACGCTGAAGATCCCTGCTACCCTCCTCCATCACCTGTTTTCATGATATCATGTTTGACTCAAGCACCCCACACTGACAGGATGAATCTCCCCACAGTATAAGTCCCCCACAATTGAGCAAGTATAAAGTCCTATAAGCTCCAGGTAAAGAGCTGCCACTTCAGCAAGGCACAGCTGAGCTACAGCCACAAGCGCACCGCTCTCATCATGCAGTTGATTCCATTGCTGGGCCTGGCCTCGATGGCCGCCGCGGCCCTCAACCCCCCCTACTATGCCAATCTGACCTGGCAACCGGCCCGCACGCTGTCCAACTGGACCAACCTCACGGTCGAGACGCGCACAGGCAGGTTCATCGGCATGTACAACGACACCTACACCAACGTCCGCCAGTTCCTGCGAGTCCCCTTTGCCCAGCCTCCCGTGGGGGATCTCCGCTGGGAGCCTCCCCAGAGACTGCCCGACTCTTCCAAGAGGATCGACTCGACCAGATTTGGGCCGGGTAAGTCTCTTATACTGTTGATTTTGACATTGTTCTCATTGTTCCTAGCATGCCCGCAGTATGTCAGCACGGGAGAAAGCATGTGGGCCGAGTATGAGCCCGCCAGTCTCCTGCTGAGCATTGGCGAGGCAGACAACGAGGGCTCCGTCGCCTGGTCGTCCGCCGAGGACTGTCTGTCGCTCGCCATCTGGACGCCCGCGTATGCCAACCGCACATCGAAGCTGCCCGTTGCCCTGTTCGTGACAGGTGGTGGTGGCATCACGGGCGGGATTGAGGTGCCGTCGCAGTTGCCCGCGCAGTGGGTGTCGCGATCCCAGGAACACATCGTCATCACGATCAACTACCGGCTGAATATCTTTGGCAGTACGTCTGTCCCTGCTGATGAAGACTGAATATACTAACAACAAAGACCCCAAATCCAGCGCACTGAAAGAGACCTCGTTGACCATGCTGGACGTCCGCGCTGCTGTCGAATGGGCGTACGAGAATATCGAGGCGTTCGGAGGTGATCCTGAAAACATCATGGTACATGCTGATATTGTTATTTATACTATTCTATACTGATGATATAGCTCTGGGGCCAGTCTCAAGGCGCCGCGTTAACCCATCTCTACACGCTCGCCTTCCCCGACGACCCCCTCGCCGCCAAGTTCGGCATCATCTCCCAGCCGCCCTCGGTGACGATCAACATGTCTGACACGACCGATGTCTGGGAGGACTTCCACATCGTTGCTGTCGGTCTGGGCTGCAACTATGGCAACGACTCCCAGGCCGAGCTGGAATGCATGCGCCAGGTGTCTTGGGTCCAGATTGAGGAATACATCAACAGTTATGACGGCTCCCCGCAGATCTCGTTTGGCAATTATATCCGTGAGTTCTCCTTTTCTTTCTGTTTGCTACCTTTCTTGTCTTTACCTTCTAATTGTATAGCCGACGAGAAATACATCTTCTCCAATCAATCCGAACGATATGCCCTGGGGAAAGTCGCCCGTGGCCCGGCCATCCGCTCGGACGCCTCGCGTGAGATGGCCGGCTCCCAGGAAGACATGACGATGGAGGTCGAGGGCGAATGGATCTGCACGGCGTGGATTGATGCAAAGCGCCGGGCATCTCTTGGCCTAGAGACCTATCGCTACGAGTGGGCGGGCAACTTCTCCAACATCAGTCCCGTCTATTATCTCGGCGCCTTCCACTGGTCAGATCTGCTGATGATCTTCGGTTCCTACGAAATCGACGTCGGAGAGATCTCGGACCTGGAGATCACCACCTCGCAAACGATGCAGGATTACATCCTGGCGTTCCTCAAGGACCCTTCCACCATCGGTGCAACTGTCGGCTGGCCTGCCTTTGACTCGGGAGCGGCGAATGGCGGGCTGATCCTGGAGTTTGGCAACAACACGGCTGTCAAGAACATCACCGGCTATGAACTGGAGGCTGGTTGCTGGAACTCGTCCATTCCCTTCCTCATCTATGAGCCGAGGGATTGATATCTAGTCCACCTATGATAGTAACGAATGACATCTTTAGTATACCGTAGCCTACAACAAGTACTAGTAAGGATCATTCGATAGTATCGCTCAATTCCCTCCTGTCATCTCTCTACAGACTAACTAATGGGCCATTTCATTCATGTGGACCTTCACGCTGATGGAACCAACTGATCCAGACTTATTTCCTCTCTAGAGAATGATGGTATATACTGGATTCCTATATATTAGCCTCCCCTGCAGAGGGCATATTCCACCAAAAGGTTCTCATCCTTTCTCCTTTGTTTAGATGTTAATCTACTGGGTTTCCACAGTGGTGTTAATAAGCTGTCTTTTTACTTCAGTATTGATTAAATAATGAGATGATAGTATAATAAATATTATAAGGTAAGTCCTATTTATATCTGGCCTGTGGGCATACCCTTGATTATTCCCCCTATATCATGTCATTAATCTACATTAAGTTAATTCATGTTTTATAACATGTTATGTAGATGATATAGACATACTAATTAAAAGGCCATTACCTCTATATTACATAAGTCTTCTCTCTTCCTGACAGGTGTGTTTATATGAGGGATTTTAAGAGGGGAAGATGAACATGTCCTTATTCTTAAATGTTTAGCCGTGATATAGCCACTCAGCACAGTCTATGATCACTCTGTTGACAGGTCAGAATATCACCTCTCCGAAGCTGCCATCTCCGCGTCTAATCTAAGCCAGACCAAGAGGAAGGTTATGCTGACGAATCAATATAGTCACTATTACTAGTTTGAATCATAATTGAAAGTAGCTCTATCTTGCTACTCCATGATCTCATATCTTATACTAACATAATATATCTACTAAATACACTGTAGGATCTTTCAATGGATCAAGAGCTGTTTAGCCTCCCCTTCATAAAGTCAACAAGATCTGCAATCGCCTCCTTGGTGACATCCAAGTCAACAACCAGATAACCATGCGGCGAGCCCGGGTAGATCTTCAGCTCTGCCTGATTGCCCGCCAGCTCCCACCTGGCCGCCAGCAGGATACTATCATCCAACAGGCTGTCGATGGCGCCCACAGTGATCATGGCAGGAGGCATATCGCCGAGATTTGCATATAGAGGCGAGTATATCGGATTCTTGATCTTGTCCTTGGATGTCCAGACTTCACGCGGCAGGGACAGGGCAATGAAGTTCCGGTCTGCATCGTCTGTTGGCATGGGCACGCCCTGTCCACTTGCAGTTCCCGCGCGCACGCTCGGCAGGAAGGACAGATCGACAATAGGATACACGGGCATGATCCCCGCCAGGCGCTTGCGCACATCAATGCCCGCGTCCCTCAGCATCAGAGCCGTCTGCACAGTCAAATACCCCCCGGCGGACTCGCCACAGATAAACGACAAGGTGCTGCCCAGCGTCTTCTCGCAGTCCGGCGACAACAGATACATGGCTGCGTCCACGCAGTCGTACGAGCCCGCAGGCAGTTTGTATTCTGGCGCGAGGCGGTATTCCACCGAGGCTACAATGAGATCCGTCTGCTCGGCCAGAAGCCGCAGCACATTATCATGCAAGGAGGAGGAGCCGATGACGAAGCCTCCTATTGATTTCATATGTTAGCGTGGTCTCATTCTTTTTCAGAAAGAACAGTAAATACCGCCATGAATGAACATCAGTATCCCCCTCGGGGCTCCCTTGGGTCGGAGGATCCTCACGGGGATGTCATGGACGGGATCGTCAGGGCGAGGAGTCGACTGTATATCGATGACCTGTGCATCCGGATCGTAGACGGGCATGTCGAACACGCCTTTGCCTTCCTTCTCCAGCTGTCGGTATTCCTGTGCATCGCGACAATCCCAGAAATGCACTTTCTTGGTCTTCTTGCGCTCATACTCCTCGGATTCTTGCACCCGCTGCTGCTCCGTCTCTTTCGAACAGGGCGCAAAGTGTTGCAGAATAACAGACTTCATTTTGTGATATTTGATGCCCAATTCTTGCTATTCCGGCTCAATAAATTCTCCATTTAAACTACCCCGCGTTAGTGGGCCTATAGTCACGATAGCCATAACCGGTCGAGTCATCAATAGCCGAATTGCCGATTGCAGGAAAGATCATGAATAATATAATTAGATATAGAATTCAGCAATGGCAAAAGATTTATATGTGTTTATCTTAAGCTATTCACCTAGGTAGTAAATATTCACCTAGGTAGTAAATATTCACCTAGGTAGTAGAATTCAACACATCTGCTATATAAGGTGTTATTCTCATCGGAATTCAAGTTCCTTGAATTCCCAATGTCTATTATTCACTGGAAGGTCTACAACTTGCAATGCATTAGTTGATTTCCATTTAAATTATTAAATATAGAAGAGTTATTTATTTCTAAAAATAAAAAAAATGCGACAATGATCATTATATTATCTCAATAGAATGACGATCCCAGGCTCAGAATTGCAGATAGAAATACTACTATATATATATATACAGTATTGTCCTGATACTTCGACCACTCTCTATTCATAGTAATGTCTTATTGAGCAGCCACTCCTTCACCCACTTCTGAATCCACTCCTTCTTGACTCCGTCTATCGCCCGCAGCTTCTCACTGTCTGCTGCCGTCCGCGCCGTGTCGAGGGCATTCGCTGGCCGCTCCGGGTCTGCTGCAATATCATCCAAAAAGGCCAACAATTTGCCTGCCGGGTTCTTGCTCAAGGCCTGCTGTAGGTCGAGACTCTCATCCAGATCCTGGCGGACCCTCCGCACCCATTCTGCCAACGAAACCGTGTCTACCGGCCTGCCAGAGGCAACGGACAACGACTCGGCGATGACTGCCCGGATCTCTGCCCACTCCTTCGGATGGAGGTTGATCGCATGCCAGACATCGACAGTGGGAGATGAGGGCGGCGACAGCGCCCAGTCTGCTATCGCCTCGGCCAACAGATCGACAGGCACCCATTCAACCCGGTCGAGTTCTGATCCTATTGACTCCGGCACAGCGCCGAGATGCAGCGAGCTCAGCACGATCCCAGGCAGCCACTCGGTGGGATTCCAGAGACCAGGGTTCCGCACAGCACCGGCGACCTGGCCGATGCGTACGATGGAGGCTGGAACCCTCTTCCGCTCGGCAACGCGCTGCACAAGATGTTCCGAGAGATATTTGCTATTTGCGTACCCGTTCGGCGCGGGCGTGGTGGTCGTGATGATTCTTTCCGGCGTGATGCCATTCTCGGAGCGATACCCCATCACGGAACTTATTGACGAGAGGAACACAAGATGCGCTGGGTGAGGCGCACCGGCACAGAACTCAGCCAGATGGACTACTCCCTCCAACGAGGGACGGAACGACGACAGCGAAAGGTTGAAGTTGACGGGCCATGCGTTGTGGATCACCACCGTTGCGGTCTGCTGGAGTCGGTGGAAGATCTCCGGCGCAAGCCCAAACGTGTCTTTCTGCGTCAGATCAATATGCCAGAAGCTGACCTTATCGAACGGTGTGTCGAGATGGTATTTCCGACTCTGCTGCTGCTGGATGCTGCCGCTGTTTGCCCGCCGGTTGAGACAGTGCACCTTGGATACACGGGGATCGCGAACGAGCACGTCGAGGAGATATGTGCCCAGCTGGCCGGTAGACCCGGTCAAGAGCACAGTATGTTTTGGCTGCTGGATGCCGTCCAGCAGTTCTTCGAGCAGGGCATTGCGTTCTTCGAGTTGGGAGAGGATTGTGCTGGGCGACTCCTCAGCCGATGTCTTTTCTGTGATTAATGCACGCACAAGTCCTGCCACCGACGGATCCCGATAGATCATCTCGGTGGACAGCTGAGGCCTGTTCAAGGCCTGGCGGAGGCTGCGTACAGCCGTGATGGCCTGCAGCGAGTCGAGGCCGGCCAGGAAGAAGTTGTCGGTGCCTCGGACCATGTCGACATCCCAGCCGGTGACTGTCGCGACAGTCTTTGCAATGACTTCCTCTCCGACAGCTCCGGAATGCCCAGCTGAAGCTATAACTTTGTCTGCAGCGGCGTATAACTCATCGATCTCCGGCGCGTAATCCGCCAGCGTGTTCGCCCGCTGGATCGTCCCCTTTGCAGTCCGGAGCATCGGCTTCTCTGCCGTCGTGAAGAGGATATGCGTTCTGGCGATGCGTGCATACGCCGGTGTTTCTCTGTTCGTCTTGACAACACTCGGCCAGATGGCTTCGATGGCAGCGTCGTGAGCCGCCTGGTCGTCCTTTGCCGGCGGGTTGACCAGCTCTACAAGCAGCGCTGCCTGGAACCGTTGCGTGCCCACGACCAGCACCGCTGCCACTGAGTCTTCCCAGGCCACCAGGTTGAGCTCTGTTGTCAATGGATTGACCTTTTCCCCCGTCAGAAACACAATCACGTCGTCGAGGCGGGCCGTCCACCGCCACAGATCCGGCTGGGATGGGTCGGGATGCCGGACGAACAGGTCCGAGGTGTGATATTCCTGTCTGTCAGGGAAGATCGTGAACGGGAGTTGGTATCTTTCTCGCTCTGGTGTCCGGACCATGACAAGCTCGTATTCCGTGTCGGTGATGGGCTGCATTTCAACGCCCTGATTGGGGTTGAACTGCACGTATCGCCACTCTGTGCGCTTGTCACGACCTTCCAGGGCATACACCAGATTCAGCAGGCCCTGTTCCGTGGCCCCGTACTGGCATGCGAGCCGGATATTCGACGCAGCAACCCGGTCACCGAGAGCCTGGGGGAGATCCCCGCCTACATATATGACGGTCTCCATTTTCAATCTGGCTTTCTCCAGCAGGTCTCCGTTCTGCGCCAGTTCATTTACAGTCGTGGGTGGCAATATCGCCGCAGAGAAGCCGGTCTGCTGCAGGGCGTCGACCATCCCGACTGCTGTTGGCAAACCGGCCGACGGGGGACAGACCAAGGTCGATCCAGCCGGAGGACCGACAAACAGGAGTATCGCGATTCCAGCGGCCTTTCACGTAAGTGAACCATATAACTATACCTCCAGTCCAGCTATACTTACATGGAATGGCGGCAGGGCGAGAAATGTGCGTTTTCCAGTCCAAAGGGACTGGATCGTCTCGTAGCCGTCCGGGACTTCCATAGCCACCATATTCATGTGTCGGATGGCAAGTTCAAATGTCCAGACAATCGGCTTTGGAATCCCGGTCGAACCGGAAGTATGCCTGACGAGTTAGCAGTGAAGATACATAAGATAGGGCGATGTACAGTGCTAGCATCGGGTCCGCTCGGTGCTCTGAATACGTCTTGAGATATTCGACATGAGGATGCGGCGTGTCCAGCAGGTGGTCCACGCTTGGTATCTCAATGATATCCAGGGAGATGCTAGACAGGATGGCCGACACTTGAGGTGGGCGAGGGGTTGGAATGAGGATTTTGGTGCATTTCAGCTTCTCAAACAGCTTCTGGTGGGCGATGAGGCTGTTCCGGGGGGAGCTGAAGAACATCTATCCCATTCAGCAACGAGGCAAAGGGACTCTATATATTGACTCACTACGTATCCTGCTTTCAACGCTCCCACTGCCAGAGCCGGATATCGCACATCATTAGGCCCAATGTAGGCTAGAATCTCATTGTCTCCACGGCCTAGATTAGCAAGTAGGTAGTTGGCCACGCCGTTGATCGCGTTGGCAATGGCCCGGTACGAGACTGGGCGGAAGCCATCCGCGAAACTGGTCGTGGATCGGGGATATTCAGCGAAGATGGCGTCAGGCTGCACGCGGGCGTAGTAGTCGAACGTGTGGGGGAGGAGGTCTTCCATCATATTTATAAAGAGGGATGTAATATCACTAATGGTTATACAACCATTCACTCAGTCTAGGGATACTAAGCATTTATCTATTCTTCATCACCTTTTATGGTGGTGTCCACTAATTGCTAAGTAATGAATTATGTTCCTCGTTGGAGTATTAGTGGCTGTATAAGGAGGATTATGTAAATCAAACGCCTGACTGTACCCTATAGTGATGAGGCAATTATGCTATAGGTCACCTTAGTTTAAAGGCCTTAGAATTCTCTCACTAGTACTTATAGTTAATAATTTACTAGCTAGTTAGGAGAACTTATTCTGTAGCGCGTACTAGCTTGGGGCTATTAGCCTGCGTCAGCAGCCCTAAGCTACTCCATATATAACTTGTTATTGCTGCGCATTGCGTCACTGAATAATAGACTATAGGGCTGGACTTGTAAAAGTTGAAGAAAAATATATCCATTCTCATGGTTTTTGCTCTAGGGTTGCAATTTGTGAATATATTTTATTACTAGAAATACTTTTTAACTATAATCCATTTCTGCTTCAGTATAACTGCATTATCCTAGTTACTTTTAGGTGGATTTCCTAAGCTGAGCTACAGCAGTAATACAGCTGCTATGGAAACAAGAATAGAAAGGATAGTGAGGTCTGTTGATAAGGACAGCCGGTCTGCTGGACTGGTTGAAGTAGGACTGCTGGTAGCAGTGGCTGTCATGGTCTGTGATGCAGTAGAGGTCTTTGCTTCCGTAGTCGTAGCTGATGCAGTGGTCGCAGAGGCACTGCTTTCACTGGCAGTAGATGTACTGGACGTCCCAGAGGTGACGGTGCTGTACACGCCTCCCTGGACTACAGACGGCACACTCTGGCTACTGACCGCAGCGGCCGCCGCCTTGAAGGCTGAGAGCGTGTCCGAGCCATTAGTGCTGCGCAGTTAGCTGTGCACTATAACTGCTCATTGTGTAGGATCTCTGGTCCTCACGGAGGATTGATCACCCCGACCATGCCCGCCTGGCAGTGCCCCGTCTGGCCGCAATAGAACCAGATCGGGTCCGTATCGTTGATCGTCACTGTGAACACGGTAGACTAGACCCGTTAGACTGCCGGGAATGAAGAGCGGCTTCGCTTACTGATTCATTCTCATTGCTGGTCGTGGCGATGAACCCGCTGAAGATGCTGGTGTCGTTCTTGGGATGGCAGGGGCTATCAAAGGCCGCCTGGACGACCGAGTGGTTGCCGGGGTAGAAATGGAACTCGACTTTATCACCGGCGCTCAGGTGGAGCGTGTCCGGGCTGTAGGTGAGGCCGTCCTCGCCCACGTCGACTTCCGTCGTGTTGGATGCTGCGACAAGTCCCGCGAGAGGAACAAGAAGACACTTGGCTATTCTCATCTTGAGATCCGCCTTGATTGTTGCGCGTGGTTATCTATCAGCAAGTTTGTGGCCCTTGTCTTGCTGCCTAGTGTCAACTGATAACATGCTATTCTTAGCTGAATCTATGATAAAGAATGTTGCTATATATACCTAGGCCCATAAAGTTAAATTGATGTTTTATAGAGTTAGCTGGATACAAAAATGTTGCTATAGAACCTAAACCCGATGTTTATAGAGTAGGCAATACTACAGACTTAGGTCTAGAATAGTGGTCTATGATTAAACTATCGGCCATATAACCTTCGTAATTTTGCCAGATAAAGTTCCCCAATATGTAGATAGTGGAGGCGCAGGGAAGTTTATCCATCATATGATATTTAGGGTTTCTGGAATCAGGAACCAATTATAGACAGAGAATCATAAGGCCTAGCCAGAGATATATTATAGAGGCCACTTCAACTCATAATTCATCTGTAAATGAGACACTAAACATCATCATGAGTGTCCTGCTCTGGCTCTGGTTTATTGCCGTCACTCTAGCCCAGGTGCAAACATTCACACCCCCTAGACAGGAAGAGATCACATACAGCGTCAATGTCCCTGAAAGCACTGCGTCAACAGGCTCTGGCCCAATATACCTGCAGCTATACTCCCTCCGCCCGCTGACATGGTTCGCCTGGGGCCAGGGCGCCCAGATGCAGGGCGCCAATATCATGCTCGTCTATACCGCCCCAGACGGCCACAACGTCACCGTCTCACCGCGACTGGGCGTGGAGCACGTAATGCCGCTGTATAATCCCCAGGCACGCGTGGCACTGCTGGGTGGCAGCGGTATCAACAGCAGCACGGGCGCCATGACGGCGAACATCCGCTGCGACAGCTGCCTCTCTTGGCCGGGAGGGCAGGAAGACGTCCATAACACAGCGAGTCCGTGGATTTGGGCTGTGAAATATGGCAGTCCGCTCGTGTCCGACAGCGTGTCTGTTGTGATCGCCATCCACGATATGTCGGGCGTGGCAGCGCTGGACCTCTCCCGGACGACGGGGGGCACCTCGGACAACCCGTTCGTTGGCAGCTCATCTCCTGTGAATGATTCTACAGACTCAAGTGCCGGACAGAGCATCTCGGCCGTCAACTTGGCGGCAGTACACACGCGCCGAGTCGCCCACGCCGTGCTCATGATCTTGGTGTTTGTGGTGTTGCTGCCCACGGGTGCCTTTCTGCCGCGGTTGGTGCCCTATCCGCACATCGTGGTGGTACACGCGGGAGTGCAGCTGCTGGCGCTGTCGCTGGCTATTGCTGGGATGGGGATTGGCCTCTCGATGGGTCAGAGCCTACATCTGCTGCAGTTCTATCACCCCATCATCGGGATGGTGGTCGTCTGCTCGCTGGCGCTGTTCCAGCCGGTGATGGGGCTGCTGCAGCACCGATATTTCCGTCGGACTCGCAAGAAAGGCGTCTTTGCCTATCCGCACCGGTGGCTCGGCCGCGCGGCCATCACACTGGCTATCATTAATGGGGGGCTGGGCTTCCGTCTGGCTGGCGTGGGAAGCTCAATTGCACCCACCGGGGCCGTCATTGCATACAGTGTCGTTGCGGGCGTGGTTTGGCTGGCGTATGTTTCAGTGGTTTTATGCTTGTATAAGAGACGCCAATAGTGAGTGATATAATATTTAGTGATTATTTCAAATTTTCTATCTATATACTCTATATTATCATATCTTTATTTTTAGAATAAATTCTTTAATTAAATAGGTTATTTAAGAATCTACTGTGCACCACTTGATTCTATGGTTAGAATGTAGTTATGCTTTGCCTGGGAAAGCTTAATAGAAGCTTAATAGTTAATTAGAAAGGTTTACTTATTAATACTGATATTATAAACTCTATATAGAGTTACACTATTTATTTTAATACTTTAATATTAATACATTATATTTTATAATATACAATTCATGTCATGGTCATCTACTGGTCATGTGGCTGATCAGGTAATTGTGCCATATAGTTTACGCAGTCTTCGACGTCTTCTCTTTCAAGAGCTGCCTAATTGATACCACTGGTTGCCATCAAGTATGGATACAACTTCTGTAAACCCTAGCTTACCGTGGGCGAGGATGTCTAGAAGCTCATCTGGCTCAGCCAGGTTGGTGCCAGGACACGCTCGATGACCGGGGCCTGTACAATGAATATATTTTGGATTGGACATGAATTAACCAGAGATACTTAAAGGGATCCTGGTAATAAGAAGCTGAGCAGTATCAAGATGTGTCCCTTCATCCACGCAGATGTATATATTTACAGTGTGTTCACCCGTAGTCGGATGGAGTTCTTATCCATCCCACATATAATATAAGGTACTATACCAGGATACGTGGCATCTGCTAGGATATATGGGAGTATCCTTCCATTGAAGCGTGTCATGACTCGTAATTGAGAGCAATTGGTTAATGGTCTGTCTAGTGCTATTGCTAGCGGGTGCAACCGGACTGCCTATATATCCATGGCCTGTTCTCCAACCCCCAGCATCCAGCTCTCCTCTTTCTCATGTAACTCCCAGCATGGCTTCCACCAGCCCCAAAACCGGGAACCCAGTAGCTGAGCCTGATGATCCCCAGAATGACAGTGATAACGTCTCCCTGTCTTCTGCTGGAACTGATTATACCTCGCTCCGGTCCAGCGTGCTCGAATATGAGTGAGGGGGGGTTTTTTTTTCTTTCATTGTCTTATACTATTGCTAGTGTCAATCATAATTTGAAGGTATGAAAATGGCCGCCGGTACCAGAGCTACCGAAAGGGCCAATACTTGTTTGTAAGTCGATGCTCATTTCTCATATACTCTACTCTACTAACTGCATAGCCAAATGATGACGAGGAACAAGACCGCATGGACTTTCTGCACCATATCTACGGCATGATCCTGGGCGGGGAATTGCACCGGGCTCCAGTCAAGGGAGATACTCTAGGCCGTGTGTTGGGCATTGGCACCGGAACAGGCATCTGGGCGATAGATTTTGCAGAGTATAATATGATCGATCTTCTTTGCTTGAGGTATGAGGCTTACACAAGTAGCATGTATCCCTCTGCAGAGGTGATTGGAAACGACCTGAGTCCCATTCAACCCCGTTGGTAAGAACAATATTGATCTATTGGTTAAAGTCCATCTATACTAAGACTACAGGCTGCCCCCTAACTGTGTCTTCGAGGTCGATGATTTCGAAGCTGAATGGGGATACAATCGCCCTTTTGACTACATCCATGGTCGCGAGCTTGATGGAGCTATCAAGGATGTCAACCGGCTTGCAACACAGGCATTCAATAACCTTAGGGCCGGTGGGTACTTTGAACTGCAGGCATTGGCATTGGATATATTCTCTGACGATGATTCCTTGAACGAAAGGGGGCCGTTTACAGCGCAGATGTGCGAGCTAGCCAAGGAAGCGAGTGCGAAATTCGGCAAGCCGATGGGCAAGATTGAAACGACGTGGCCTGACGCCCTTAGATCTGCAGGCTTTGTCGATGTGGTGCTCAAGATGATAAAAGTTCCTATCAACCCATGGCCAAAGGACCCTAAACAGAAGAACATTGGGCTATTTATGCAGTTGCAGCAGACCCAGGCAATAGGTTCCTTTCTCCTAGGGATCCTGACGACAGTGCTGGGCTGGTCAGAGGAAGAGACGACTGTTATGGGTGCTAAGATGCGCAAGGAATTATATGATTTGAGTGTGCATCAATATGCCAAGATGTACTTTGTATATGGTAGACACCCATAGTTGGCTATCCTTTCTAAACTTGGACGCGGAATCCAATATTCCTGCTAGTATTGATGATTACTCAAGTGTCCTCATTTCATCTACCTATACCTCAGTTAATCAACTACCATACCAGTATTTGATATATGCTATTATATGCTACATGACTATAGAGTATCTCTCCAAGAAATATTTGGAAATACAGGATCTCTAGGTATATGTTGGTGGTAGGCTAGGTTCGCAACCAGCCTATAAGACTGCATATAGCGTCCTCTGGTATCTATTGTTACACGTCCCTTAGGCAATACGTGAGAGTCCCTCCGAATCGCCCCTCGATGCCTACAGCTACAAAGAGTACAGTATAGTGGCGTGGAGTTTTCTATGTAGCATACCACACCACTTCAATACCCATGGAACAGAAATACAAGACAAAAAATGTATCAAAACAATCAACGGCCAAGTATAAAAAAACATGCAACAGTAGGGATTCGCTGGTGGTCACCCACCCAACTACTAACCTACCGGCGTGTGGCCTATGTGCGGCAGATAGTCGGGTGGCTGCCGCCCGGGTGAGTTTAGGGTGAGCGCCACTTTACAGTCGCGCAACCAGGGTGAGATGGGGTGAGTGCGCAATAGACAGGGTGAGAATCTGGGTGAGAGCGGGTGAGAATCACCCTCACCGCGCGACCGTCGCACTGATCCCTTCAGCTGAACTATGGCAGAACATCATTAGGTGGACTTAGTCTATTTAAAATAATTAGTGTCTTGGCATCTGCACTCCGCCACACGTTGAACGGCTAAAAGTGTGATCTATTATTTATAGCAACGGTCAAAAGTCGACTTCGCTAGGTCCCATCTAGTGTTCCATTGCACGATGAGTTAGAAGGCCACTGAGGATGGCCTTATGAATTGCCTATAAGGCTAACGCGGGTTATTGCACCATTTCCCTCTAACTGCATTACTGAGTCAATCAATTAGTTTGGCTAGTTAATTACCCGCGCTGTGCGCCTCGCTGAGGAAGCCACTGACCCTCGGCCGTGGTTTGCATCTGGTTACAGCCAGGGGTGGGTCGATGAAATTTCATTTCATGAAATTTCAACGATTTTTGGCTTAGTCATCTGAAATATAATTTGGGGGTTGAAATTTTCAGATTACTAATAAATTATATGGCTTAGTAAAAGTATCGGGGCCATAAAAAATTTATTATAATAAAAACAGCAATAAAAAAGCAATAAATATAGTAAAAAAAGGAATTCCTTTGCCAGTTGGCCTATATCCTATATCTATATCCTAATATGCCTAATACCCCGGTGCCCCCGGTGCTCGACGTCGCCAGTTGCCCATATCTCGACGTGGCCTAGGTGCCCCGGTGCCCCCGGTGCTTGACGTCACTAGTTGCCCACAGCGTTGAATCTGCTAAGGCCCCTAGCTGCGTGGAAAGTGGGCAAGTCTAGGTGGCCCACTTTATATGGCAAATGACGCCCAGGTGGGCTCACGCCATATAAAAAGTGCTCTCCCCCAGCAGACTCTGGGCCCGGGAGCGTTTGTTTACATAATTGGGGCCCAATTGGGGCCAGTGGATATATAGAGGGAGCAGGGGGATCAGCAGGGGCACCAGGGGCCATTAACTAGCATATTAATATGCTAGATGCCGTTGATTAGTGCTCTAGGGGGCATCTCAGGGGGGTTGACGCCAGCAACAACATGGGATCCAGGCTGTTAGCCCCAGAGATTCACATTATTGGCCTGGCGTTAATGCCATCTTGGGGGCGTTGACGCTGCCGACAACATGGGATCCAGGCCGTTGGCCCCAGAGATTCGCATTGTTGGCCTGGCGTTGATGCCATCTCAGGGGCGTTGATGCTACTGATGATGTGGGATCCAGGCTGTTAGCCCCAGAGATTTGTGTTGTTGGCCTGGCGTTAATGCCATCTCAGGGGCGTTGACGCTGCCGACGACGTGGGATCCAGGCTGTTAGCCCCAGAGATTCGCGTTGTTGGCCTAGCGTTGATGCCATCTTGGAGGCGTTAATGCTGCCGACAACATGGGATCCAGGCCGTTGGCCCCGGAGATTCGCGTTGTTAGCCTGGCGTTGATGCCATCTCAGGGGCATTGACGCCGGCGACGACGTGGGATCCGGGCCGTTTGTAAGCAATGACCTCGCACTGCTTGGGGTTGATAGGTGGGATGTCAGTACAACTAGGTAACAGCAAGGTTTAGGGATATAAGAAGTCTATAAAAGGTCTAGTAAGAGAATAAGATAAAGTACTTAAGGTTCTATTTTATCTAGGAGGGATAGTATATATCCTAACTCTAAATAAGGTACTTAATAGGTGCCTAATTAATACCTAATATTAACTAATAATTATATAATATACTTAATTAGATAACTTATAGGGTGGTATTAGTGCTAGCCTTATAATTATTCCCCCTCTTTAAGAGGCTTAGCCCTAAGCTATTATAAAAATAAATAAAAAATAGTTATTTTTATAAATAGACTTTAATTAAATACTATATAGATATAATATTAAATATAAGAGTTTATTAATAAAAAAATAAAGAGTATAAGTAAGAGTTAAATATATTAAGGGGGGGTATTTCTATAGATTAAGTAAATAAAATAAGGTCTATATTTATTAAGTACTAGAGTATAAATACTATTACCTTATATAATTTAATTTCTATTTCTTAGCTTTTTAATAAGGTCTCTTAGTATATATAGCCCCTTTTCCTTAATAATAATAAGATATTAGGAGCTAATTAGATAAAATAGGTTTAATTCCTTCTTATCTATGCCCTAGTAAGTTGTCTTAATAACTATTCCCTTATTTTATTAATCTTTTAGTAGTATATAATAATAATCTATAAAATAAATACTTATTTCTTATTAACTTATTATTTTTTAATAGTTTTAGTGTGTAGTGGCTACTAATAATAAGAAGATAATATTTTATTCTACCCCTTATTTTATTTCCTTAACCTTAATATTATATTTATTTAGTAATAATTTAGAGAAGATAAATAATCTCTCTTTAGCTTACTTAGCTTAAAAGGCTACTTTTTTTAATAATAAAATTCTTAAGAAAATACCTCTTACTTATTATATCTAGCTTCTTAGTAGCTTATTTAAGTCTATCTATAATAGCTATTTTACCCCTAGTTTAAAGCTAGTTAAATTTAAGATTATAAAGACTACTTAGGACATAAATATATATATAGCTATCCTTATTTAGGGAGGTGTATTTAATACTTTTAATTAGCTCTAATATATATACTATATTAATATTATAAATATAGAGTACTTTATTTAATATATCTATTTTATATTAATAAGCACCTAGTATCTTTATTATATTATAAGTAATACTACTTATATAGTAGACTATATCTAAGGTAATACCTTTAATTAGGAAGTATAATATCTTTATAAAGTCTTTATTATACTTAATATTTTAGATATAGCTATAGTAGTTGCCTTTTAGTTAAATATCTATATTTAAAAGACTAATATAAATATTTATTAGTATTAACTTTAATTAGTGGCGGCAATAAATTAACCCTCTATTATTAATATAACTTTAGTAGCTTCTACTTTAATAATATTAGCACCTATATCTTAGCTACTTTTAATTACCTTATAGGATATTATAGTGGCAGTTTAAGAGCTTATAGTAGCTATAGGGGAGATAAAGGATCTACTAGATAATAAGTTATAAGCTAAAGAGATATTAGTTTAAGGTTTTCTTAATATAAATAATAATTACCCTTATAATAGTAGTTTTCTTTAATTATAAATAATTTTATTAAGATATTACTAGTAAACCTTTAAACCTATAAAAAAAAAGAGGAAGGTTTATATTAATAAGTAAATAAATTTTTATTAATTTAATATCTATAATATCTTAAGAAAATCTAGTAGAAAAAAACTTTAGGTTTATTTAAGATACCCTTATTAAAGTATAGACTTTAAAGAAGAGTTTTATTTTAGGAAGTCTTTTAATATCTCTTAAGTATTCTTTAGGTCCTCTCTAGACTATTAGGATGCCTTATATAATAAGTATTCTTTTTATATAATTAAGTATTATATCTTTTTATTTTTATTAATTTAATAATTTAAAATTTTATCTACTTTCTACTCCTCCTTACCTTCTACTTTAATTAGCTATAATAGAGGCTTATTATAACTATTATACTAATAATATAGCTTTAGCTTAAATATATAGAAGATAGAGTAAATCCTTTTATAGGCCTTAAATAAGTATAAGTA
>NW_019208943.1:0-66696 GCF_001890105.1 Penicilliopsis zonata CBS 506.65
CTAAATATATAACTTATAAATAGACTAATTAATATTTATATTATTTAGGATAGATATAATTAATTTATACTTAAATATAATAAATTATAAATTATATTTATAGTAGATATAATACCCTAAGCTATAATAATAGCTATAACTAATAATTAAAAGATTATAAGTAAAGATTTATAGAGATTATAAAAACCCCTAATAATAAAAAGAACTATAAAGAGATAGTATAGATAATATAGCTATATTAAATATAATACCCTAAAGCACCTTATAGGTGCTATTAATAATATTAAGATTATAGATAATATTAAGAAGCTAAAGAGTAAATATTATATTTATAGACTTATCTCTACTCTATAAAAAATATTAAAATAATAAATAATATATATAAATAGACTATTTAAGTATATATACTTTAATCTTATTTAGATAATTATAAGCTATAATAGCCTAAATTAGGTTATATACTTTATTAATAATATAATAAGATTCTATTAAATTAAGTATATTAAATATAAGAGTAATATTTATAAAATAATAATAGACCTTAAAGATTAGGTTAAATATTAGTTTAATATTAAGATAAAGATATATTATATAAATAATAAAAAGGCCTTAATTAAAGATATTAATTACCTTATTATTAATATAATATTAAAATAGATAGTTCTAGAAATAGTAGAATAAAATAGCTATACTAAATATACTAAAGGGGTAATATTAAAGATATTAAGAAGCCTATATATTAAAGATAATATACTATAAGATTTATAGCTAGAAATAATTAATTATAGGGTATAAATACTTAATAATATATCTATATAGAATTAAAGATAAAAAACCTTAAGATAATAGTTAGATAAGCTCACTAGCAATATAATTATTATAGCTAAAAAAAATATAACTAATATATATCTATATAGCTCTTATATATATATATAATAATAAAATATACTATAAAAAGAAAAGATAAAACTATAAGTACTAGTTAAATACTTTATTAGATAATTAGTATTAAATATTATTTATATATAGAACTTAAGGAAATAGACTATATTTAAATACTATAACTTTATAGTTAATAAAATAATTAAGTATAATCTAAATAACCTATTTATTAAGATTACTTTATAGATAATATTACCTAAATTACTTATAGACTTATTAATATTATTAATAAATAAGCTAATTAAAGCTAATAATCTTATAAGTATTAATAATAAGGATATATACTAGAGATTAGACGCCTAAGAGCAGGATACTATTATATAAATAATTAAATAAGATATACTTAATATAGAACCCCCTAAAAAAGGCTATTATAGACCTTTTAAGAACTATAGTAATAAGTAAATAGATTACTAGAAAATAATAACTATCTTATAAATAATAATATTAGAGTAGATATTAATACTATAGACTATATATATAATAGTAGTAATATTAAGTTCATCATAATAGTTATAGATAGTAATAGAATAATTAAATAAGTAGTTAAATAAGTAACTATAAGGTGCTCTAATAATAATATAAATATTAAGGATCTTATTTATAGATAAAGATTAAGAACTAGATAATATAGAGTACTATAAGATAGGACTAAGTCTAGATACTAGAAATATAATCTAGGGATAATAAACTTATAAAGCTTTAAGGTAATATAAAGATAGTAATATATATACTATATAAGGACTAGATAATATATATAATATATTTAATATATTAATTATAATAAAGCCTAAAGACCTAAAGGCTTTAAATATAAATAAATAGCTATATTAAAGCTAGATGCCGCCACCCCTAGATAACTAGAAGAAGATATTTAAGTATTAATATAAGAACTAGTTTATTAAGGCTATAATAGCTAAATATAATAGTCTATTTAAATATAAAATATTCTAAACTATTAAATAACTAAATAATACTATAATTATCTTACTTTAATAAGTGTTCACTTATAAATTTAATTTAAATAATTACTTAATAAAGTTTAAAGTATAATTATATATATAGGGAGACTTATAGCCCTTCTTAGTATAAGAAATATAAGCTATAATACTTATAATATAAATATTCTAGATATTAATATTATTAATTATTATATTTAACCTAGAGATATACTAATATAATATAGTTAATATATTTATTAATAGTTTATTAGATAAGGTGATTTATATAGATATACCTCCTAGATTTATATAAGATAATAAAGCCCTCTTATTAATATAAGCCTTATATAGGCTATAAAGATTACTAAAGTTATAATAAAAGGATTTAGTTATAACTTTTAAAATATTAGGACTAAAGCTATCTAAAGACCCCTACCTCTTTATAAATAATAAGCTTATCTTATTAATATATATTAATAATTTTATCCTTACTTACTTTAAAAAAGATAAAGTATATATAAATAAATTTAGTAGAGCACTAAATAGTATCTATTAAATATATAAAATAAAACTTAAATAGTTTCTTAATATATAGATCTATAAAGACTATATTAACTAAAAGCTTTAGCTATACTAAGATGCCTATATTATAATAATTATTATAAAATATAAGCTTCTAGACCATAAACCACCATAGACACTAGTATTAATTAATTATTTAATTAAAAATATAAAGACTATAATATAAAGCTAGATATAATATTATTAAGAATTAGTAAGATTACTTATTTATATAATAATTATTATAAGGGCGGAATTAGTCTAGATTATAAATAAATTAAAAGAATTTCTATTAAATCTATTAGCTAAATATATTAAAGCTATAGAATAAGTAATTCTATATCTATATAAGATAAGATTCCTAGCTATTTATTATAGATACTTAGTAGAGAGCCCTATAAATAATCTATTAGTTAACTAAATACTTATAGATTATCTAATATTTATATATATAAATAATATAGTATATATAGATAATAATAACTATAAAAGCATATAAGGATATATCTATCTATTATATAGAGGACCTATAGATTAAAAGGTGTTAAAGTAATAAATAATAATAATATTAATTATAAAGGCTAAATTAACTATAATCTTATATATAGAGAAGAAGCTATTCTAGTAAAAATAACTATTTATATTTATTAAATTTAATATAAAGTATTAATTAAGTATCTTATATAATAATAAATAGACTATTAACCTACTTATAAAAGAGGTGCCATTTATATATACTAAGCTTTAATATATTAATATCTAATAGTACTAGCTTTATTAGGAGACCTAGGCTAGGATAATATAGATCTAATAAATCTTAATAGCTTATATACCTATAAATAACTTCATAAAGATATTAATAGGCCTATAGTATTAAAAGTTTATTAAGATGCTTAATATAGAGGATATTAAGATAATAAAGATAATAATAGAGTTAAGATAATATTAGAGAAGTATATTATAGAAAAGGATGACCTTAAGGCTACTAATTAAGATAATTTATATATATTTACACCATCACCTGACTAGCTAAGCCTAATGTAGTTAGCATTATACTCCAATTTTTTATTCACTAGGCATATCTGGCCTGACCGACGTCAGATAGGCCTGGGGGTGCGAATCATATAGGAATATGATACTATTGGCCCTAAATATGTATAGGATTTGTTAAATATCTATACTCCTGAACAACTGCGTCTAATCCTAAAAATACAACACCATTAATCTTGATGGGTGTGTGAAATTTTATCCCTTTGATTCTCAATGTTGGGGAAGTATTCTGCGGTACTGTCGAAGAATCTGGTGTTACAATTTAGTTGAAGGAAAAAGGTAAAGTCATGTTTTCCTACAAACAAGCTAATTTTTGGCATTTGGTAGTTGGTATCTTGCTCAACCTTGGTACTTCTTTCTTTTGTTTAATCTCCCCTATTGATGAGATATAAAAGCTGCCGTGAGGATTTCCTATGGCACTTGAGCTACGGAAGTCTATGTGTGATCCATTGACTTACCATCCTATCCTAATTATACTGCAATGGAATTGTATTAAGTGGACTTGCGTAGTTGGCGAGAAATTAAGATATCGAAATGGTGAATATACGCGCTGGTCATGATTAAAGGTATCTCACTATATATAGGCCTTTCCATACATGCAAGCTGGTCTCCATTTGCAAAGGCTTTCTAAGGGAGCGTCTCTCACTGCTGAATGACATGCTGCTCATCTCAAAGACCAAAAGGGACAGGAATGAGTTGCTTGCTGACGCAAAAAAGACTCGTTGAGTTGATGAAGAGTTTTACTCTGGCTTTTGACCGATGATAGCATGGCTATTTCACCTAGTTAGCATCTCATTGAAGCACAAACAACAAGAAACGCTTACATGTTCCACATGGCGTGAAGATCTCTTCTCTTGCAGTCTTGCCGAACGCCGGCATTCAGGACCTCGATCTCGTCTCTGCTCCAGCCCAGAACCTCGGAAAACGGGGCGGCAGTGAAGGCATCGACGCCCTCGATAACATTCACGGCACAAAGCCTGCCGATGTCCTTCATCCGCTTGTCCTTCGGCCAGCCACCCGCGGGAACCGGGAAGATCTGTTCTGACACGTTGGTGAAGCCCTGCTTCTCCACGACCCCCTTGATCTTCGGAGTAAAGTCCAGCGGCCGTCCGATCTTGGTGCAGATGTCGATAAGGTGGCTCATCATGATGTGCAGATAATTCTCTTCTGTGAAGGTGCCATCTTCCGAGTAGTAGTGGTAGTCGCCATCGTGGAACTCGATCCAACCGCCGGGTTTAAGGTGGCTTCAAGCCAGGCCATCAGCTGAAGGTCTTGGAAATATGATAAAGAACCGACTTACTTGTAGCACTGCTGCACCAGCCGAGTCCAGTCTTTGATAGAACCACTCATATACCGACAGTGGATGAAATCGTATGGCTGTTCTTCCACCCAGTCCAGTTCGACATCATCGATGATAAACTTGACATTAGGCGGGGTCCTGGCCAAAGTTAGAAGACAAGCCATGGGGAGAGCGAGAGGTGGAGGCCGTACCAACTGGGCTGGATTGCACTCAGGTCGTTTCCGATAATCTGGATCACCTCCATGTCAGAGATCGGGATGCATGTAAACAGCGGCTACAACAGACCTGCTCGGCTTCGGGATGATCGTCGCCCAGTTGCACGGCCCAGATACCGGTGCCAGTGCCAATATCAAGCACTCGCTTGTCACGGAGGTCGATTGGGGCGAGGAAGAGACGATCGTTGAAGGTCATAAAGTAGATATAGTGCGTCATGTCTAGACGGTCCTGTTCCCGCTCATCGTTGGGAAACATATAGGCTGGTTGTATTCCTTGATCAGCCAGGTCGTTAAAAAAAATTCACTCGAGCAACCCACCTCCGCTCTGGTAGCTGTGGTAGCGACGGCCATGCTTGAACTCGTTCTTCAGAACGCTCGAGGTGAGCGACTGGGTATAAGTCGAGCTGAGTCCTCGGTCAGCTTGGGGTACTATGCATGATGTCTGGAGTAGGCGACGGCATACAGGCCTTCTTCATAGGAGGAATCATTTTCCTGTCGTTTGTCAGCACGTTCAGAGAATGGGGAAATTCATACGTCGTCGTCATTGTCGACTTCAATACGTTGCTCAGGGATTCCAGCCGGAGGGCTGTTCTGGGCAGGGGCTTCAGTCGGAGGAGTATTCTGGGCAGCGGAATCGGCCATGGTAGAGTTTCTGGTGACAGTCAAGAAAGAGAAGCGGGTGAGAGTCAACTACCTTGTATAAGTAGTCGGTTGTTGTGGGGAATTGTACTTTGGTCAAAGGTGAATAGTGGTCCCATTATCATAACCAACATAGTCTAATGCAGACTAAAAGTTGCAACGTCAGCATGTCGTTCACAGTGCACTATCTGACAATATTTTTATTATACTTAGTATTTATAAGGCAGATGAGATAATAAGGAGGCTCAGGATATTCCTATATCTGAATATATTATCTTATATTAGAAAGAGTTTATTGAGAAAAAACCAAATCTGGCTAAGGATGACCTCTTGGACAGGGGTGTCACTAGTTGGACCTATATACCCCTAGGGAGAAGCAAGAGGATAATAGAAACAAAGAAGTCAATTTCCTTCTAAATTTATAGTCACTGAAGTTAAGTGGACTTATAGCTAGGCTCACCAACTTAATAGGCTACTATTATTTTAATTAACTTTAGTCTAGAATGCATATCTACTACTGCAATCTTTATTCTAAGCAGGTTGCTGGCGCTTTATACAGTATTAAATCTAAACATAATTACTGAATATTCAGTCCTGCCTCAATTGAAGTTATTCAGTGAAAGGTAGGGTTGAGATTCATGGAAACCTCCCATAGTTCTACCCACTCTTGTATGGGACTCGCTAAGCCGTAGATGGTGTGTTTGCGCCAGTGTCGGCCATGCCTTTAGGGTTTTAGGGTTAGGTATATTTAACCATTCCCAATGCAGCTTCCATTGTGGATTGCGCTGGTGGCCTATATGTAATGCCGTAGAGGCTGACAGGGGCGCATTTCCTGACTCACTCTTTTCCCCAAAAACGCCGAGACCGGGTGTCCTCTGCAACATGTCTGGCTCTGAACGAACAGAGAGAATTCCCAAGTCAGCGTATGTACAAGGAGACAGTCCCTGCAACATCTGATTGTGCAAGCACGGCGCTGATTCAACCGGTAGCTGCCTGGTATGCCGCCAGCGCAAAGTGGCCTGCAACCGTCGGCGGCCGAAATGCGGCCTGTGTGCCAAGAATAACCTGGAGTGCCAGTATGTGTCCAGGGACCGCCGCCCGGGGCTGCGGGCGGGATTCGTGTCGCTGTTGGAGCAGCGGCTTGGTGAGTTTAACAAGGAGAGACCTGGAAGAGAATGAATCGGTCCATTCGTTGATTAATCTGATCTACAGCCCATCTGGAGGGCAGAGTACAGCAGCTGGAGCAGGGTTCTGGCCCTGCTGCGGCCACTGTCGACTGCCCGGGGCTTCGGGATGCCCCGAGCCAGGGCGTGCTCATGCCCACAATCCCCCCCGACGTGGGCCCCCCCCGGGGGGTGATCCCCCCGGAAGAACGCCTAGTAATAGAGCCGGCGGGCATGTTTGATCCCCTATCGTTTAGGACCATGTGTGAACTATGCGCCATCTGGTTCCGGGACTGCCATCCCTGGTTCCCCATCCTGCACCAGCCGTCGCTAGACGAAGCGCTGAATCACTCTTCCCAGCTGCGAGCCTCGGAGCATTATATAGTCATCAAGGCTATCGTCGCCGTCACCCTGGACCATTACCAAGGGCTCTCCATCACCGTCGAACAACGCCGGCGCGCCTCGGAAGGTATCCGAGACGCCGTCGTCGCGGACGCGGTCAAGGTGACTTCCCTCCAGTCTGTTCAGGCATTGCTGATCTTATCCACCTTGATCTATGGCGAGGGAAGCAGTAGCCAATGCTGGAATCTATTAGCGCTCTGCAAAAGGTGAGGTTCTTTCTTTCGAGCGGGTGTCCTGCTTCGACAGCTGATCTATATACGGATTCAACAGGATGATGGCCCGTCTCGGGCTGCGGGAAGTCATCAGCAAGCATGGAGATGAGACCAAGACCGGGTCTGCCGCATCGCCGCGCCTCAACGGCCTGCCAAAGAACGTCGTGCAACGCGAGGAACAGATACGGGCGTACTGGATGACGGAGATGCTCGACAGCATCTCGACCATCGGCGCGAGCTTCAATGCCGGTGTGATGCCGCCGCCGGCCAAGTGCGCTCTGCCTTGCAGCGACTCTCTGTGGGCGTTTCCCGAACACATCATCGACGTGTGGTCCATCGGGTCCTTCCACTACTCGTCGGCGTTTTCGCTGTGCATCATCCTGGCTGTCAGCGAGCTGTGGCCGGTGCACTGCTTCCTGCAGAAGCCCTACGATATGAGACAGGTCGACGAGCGCCTGGAATGGCAGAGCGAGGCCCAGCAGATCGACGAACGGCTCACCATGTGGCGCGAGGAATTCGTCGCCGCCGTCTTCCGCCTGATCAACGCCGAGTTTCCGCAGGATAATCGGGCTGAAATGGATCCGAACATCGTCTTGACCAACTGTGTTTTGAATATGTACGCTCTTTGCCTCCCTTGTCCATCCGTCTTGCTCATCTTCCAGGGCTGTCATTGCGCTTTTCCAACGACGCGCCCCATGTCCCGAGGGGGTTGATCAGCCAGTCGAACCTGTAAGTCAGACTCATATCCCCATATACATACTTCAACACTGATATCTATTCAAACAGTGGCCATATGCAACGAATCGATGCGTGTATGCATGCGAAAACATGGCCGCCAAAGTCCGCCGCATCGACGACGCCGAGCTATTCAACGCCAACCCGCACCTCATCTTGTCCATATTTGTCGCCGCGCGGTTCTACATTGGTTAATCTCATATCTACCAGATGAAAGGATCCCATCACACTGACCGTTGCAGTCTACTCGAAAGCCCTCGACGCCGACGTGCCGAGGAACCTGCATTCCCTGGCCTTTGCGCTGCACACCTGCAGCAAGCGGTGGCCCCTGGCGCGACGATACGAAGCCATCATCCGGACTGCAGTCGCCGAGCATCGCACCGCCGTCTTGGAGTCGTCGCTGCCCGTCCAGTTCTACGACCTGCGCTTCTCGACCCTCGAGCTCAGCGACACCCTCCAGGCCTGGGCGGACCGTGCTCTGCTGCCGGACCCCGTTGAGATGCAGTCTGTCTCTGAAGCGACGCCCTAATGTGTTCTCCGTCTTCTAGTGATATAAGACGTATACCCCGCGACTTTCCCCGGTCGGAGAACTTCCGAGCGGGGCGCCATGCTAAACCTTGCTCCCCACCTTCCTATCCAGACATTGCCGGCCGTCTCGGGCCGTCTCTTGCCGCTGAGATAAAAGTCATCCTGTACAAGAATATGGAAGAATGTGAAGTATTATAGGACTGGCATTATTGTCACCATTATCAGCAGCGCGTAATATAAAGCAGTGATAAAAAATCCCTAGTTAGAGACCAAATCCTCCTGCACTGGAAGTCTATGGTCTAAGATATCATCTGCATTCAAGAAATCGGTCGAGTCGACACGGTGCCGTGCCGACGGCGCATCCGGAGTGACGCCCGACAAGACATGGCGCTGGACCAGGCGGTCGCGGGCGAGCTCGCGGTCGACATGGATGAACCACAGCTCGTCCATGAGGGCGGCGGCAGAGCGCCAGGGCTCGCGGTCGAGACTGAGATAGTTGCCCTCCAACACAAGCACGCGCGCGGACGGGCGGATGGGGATGTCGTCCGCGATGGGGTCCTTGCGGGCGTGGTCGAAGCTGGGGGCGAAGATGGTGGCCGTGGCCGGGGCGTGCGGGGGGACGGGCTCGCGCAGCCGCCGGACCAGACGCAGGAAGCCCTCGCCGTCAAAGGTGAAGGCGGCGCCCCGGCGGTGGAAGGCCTCGGCGGGGTTGGGCATCGCGGCCAGTTGCGCGCGCGACAGGTGGAATCCGTCCATCGGCAGGTCGACGGCCAGGTCGCCGTGGAGGGCATTCACTGCGGCGACGACCTCTCGGGCCAGCGTGCTTTTGCCTGCTTGTTCGTCAGGATAGAGAGTCCAAGACAGTCAACAGCTTGGCAATAGTCGATGAACCCACCAGACCCAGGAATTCCCGAGATGGCGATCAGGATCCGATCGTTGGCGGGTGTTTTCTCATACAGAGCTGCACGTCAGTCCAGCATGAACAATAAGCATCAACAGGATAGGTGCTTACATTGAATCTTGCTGGCTAACCGACTGATTTCGCTCCCGGATGCGGCCATGTTGTCCATGTGAGACGAAGAGGAGAGATGTGCCGACCTGGTGATGGTTGGTTATATGTGCAATCGCCGATGACGGCCCCAAACGCCGACGGGCCGTGTCTGCGCCGAGAGGATCAGGATGATCATCAAGAATGGACAGAATACGGAGTAGTATGACTCCAAAACCGGGGTAAGAGTGGGAAATCATGGGGAAGCGGCTGCGTTGACGAAATCGGACTATTTAAACAGGCTTTTCCTGGTGTCTGTTCCCTCTATCCTCATCTCCATCCACCATCCACCTCACCACCATGGAAAAAGACCGGTATTTCGGGGCCCGGGGCGACGCGCTCACCATCTGGGTGACCGTCTGCTGCGCGACCGCCATGACGCTGTTCGGCTACGACCAGGCGGTCTTCAGCGGCGTCATCATCAGCGACGACTTCCTGCGCGTCATGGGCCACCCCAGCGCCAACATGGTGGCCACCATCACCTCGCTGTACGACGTCGGCTGTTTCTTTGGCTCCGTCGCGGGCTCCGTCTTCGGCTCCCAGCTCGGCCGCAAGCCGTCCGTCATCTGGGGCACCGTCGTCATGATCCTCGGCGCCGTCCTCCAGATCTCGGCCTTCTCCGTGCCGCAGATGATCGTCGGCCGCCTGGTCGCCGGCCTGGGCAACGGGCTCAACACTGCAACCGCCCCCGTGTGGCAGAGCGAGACCACCAAGCCCACCTGGCGCGGCAAGCTCGTCGTCTTGGGCCTGGTGGTCAACGTCGGGGGGTTCTGCATCGCCAACTGGGTGGCCTTTGGCTTCTCCTATCTGGCCGGCGGCATTGCCTGGCGCTTCCCGCTGGCCCTGCAGCTGCTGTTTGGCATTGTCATCTTGTGTACAGCGCCTTGGCTGCCGGAATCCCCTCGGTGTGTAACCCTAACCCTACCTCACCCAACTTAACCCTAAACCCTAAACCCTAAACCCTAAACCCTAACCCTAAACTCAACCCCCCAAGCTGACCTTCGCCAGTTGGTTGATCTCCAAAGACCGAATTGAAGAGGCCACGCAGGTCCTGGCCGATGTCCATGGCGGCGGTGCCACCCCCTTGACCCCCGTCGTAGTCGCCGAGAGGAACGAGATCCTACACGCCTACCGCGCCGAGCGCGACAACGCCGTCTCCTGGGGGGATCTGCTGCGCAACAGAACGCGCGACAACGGCCAGGGCACGCTGCGCCGCTTCGTTCTCGGCCTGGGCACGCAGATCATCGTGCAGCTGTCGGGCGTCAACGCGACCTCGTACTACCTGCCCACCGTGCTGACGGCCTCGGTCGGGCTGCCGGACCGTCTCGCCCGGCTGCTGACGGCGGCAAACGGCATCCATTACACCTTCTTCTCCTTCCTGGGAATGATGCTGATCGACAAGTGGGGGCGGCGCGGCGCAATGCTGTTCGGCACGACGGGCTGCGCCTGCTGCTACTTGGCGCTGACGCTGCTCATCTGGGCGGGCTCCAGCACTACCAGCTCCGGGATGCAGCACGAGTACGGCGCCGCGGCGGTGTCGATGATCTTCCTATACTACGCCTTCTTCGGCACGGGCTGGCAGGGCACCGCGTGGCTGTACAACACCGAGATCAACTCGCTGCACATGCGCATGAAGGGCGCCTCCGCCAGCGTCGCCGCCCAGTGGGCCGTCAACTACATGGTCGTCCAGGTTACTCCGCCGGGTATCCAGAACCTCGGCTGGCGCTTCTACCTCATCTGGCTCTTCTTCAACTGGTTTTCCATCCCGGTCCTCTATATCTTCTACCCGGAGACCGCCAACCGCCGCCTCGAGGACATCGACACCGTGTTCAAGGAGGGCCTGAGTGTCTGGGCCTTTACCAACCGCGAGGCCATCCAGGTGCGCCGCCCAGAGCGCTTCATCGCCATGGACCTCCAGGAGGAAGAGGCCGCCACGATCGAGATCAAGGGCGAAGCCGTTCAACTAGAGCATGTCGACCAAAAGATTTGACCAGTTGTCTACAAATCTTCAGCACAATATCATTGATCAACCCTATTGTAGTATGGTATAACATACTACAGTATAGAGAAATTACCCTCATCCTATATATACAATTGCATCCATTTATCCCTCCCCGTAGAGTATTTACCACTCTCCTTATTAAGAGATGGGCCTGAATACTTTAAGTCAATCACATACTTATCCCTAGTATATAAAAGAGCTCCCAGTCTTGAGCTTGATAACTGCCAAGTAGATGATATAGGGAAGCGTTAGCTCACTAGATACTACTCTATATCCAGTTACAAATTGCCCACCTGGCTTCAAACCCCGGTCATCAACCAGGCAGCGTCAACCTCATCGACACCCCCAAACACAACCTCGACTAAGGAACGTCAGTTTCGTTAGAATCGCGTTTACCCTTTGTATCTATTGTAGGGTCTAGGGCTTAGGGGTAGGAGTATGGTCTGTATACCAAATTTTACTCTTGATGAATTTCATCAACAGTTAATTTCAAGTTTATTATGAAGCGATATTGCTTATTCTAACAGTGTTCTTAGTCAGCTTCCTGCAGATGGGGGCCTAAACCTGCTGGTTTTAGGAGACAGTCACTCCTGGTATTCCAGCTATACACCTCATGCAGAACCTATTACGGCCATCTTTATTTAAAAGATACTTCCACAACGCAAATATCAGACACAACAGAACTATGAGTCCTTATAGTGTGAGTGTGAGTGCTCCAGCAATGTCGGATGCGGTGCCCCACACAGCAAGGGAGAAGAGACATTGGGTGAGAGACGAGGCCGACCAAGACAAAGTAAAAGGCTTCATCAATCCATGGGACAGCGCTCAAGTTCAGACGTTTTCCGGGCTCTTCAAGGCCATGGTTATGTGAGCGTGTTTTGATGCTTCCATCTCGAGGACCCTGATCGGCTGAGAATGTGCGTTTGCAGACACAAGTTCTTTTCTGGCGACAGCAATAAGCCGGATACCACACCTCCCACTGTCCCTGTCATCAAACCCAGCTTCCTCTCGTCCAGAACAGCCTCATCGGCGCTACGGGGAACGTGGTTGGGACACTCGTGTTACTACGTCGAGTACCCGACCGGTCTGCGTGTGCTGTTTGACCCTGTATTCGAAGAACGCCCTTCCCCTTTCTCCTGGCTGGGCCATCGAAGATTCACCCCCAAACCATGCGAGATTGCCGATATTCCCATTATTGATTGTGTACGTGATGGTCATGTTTTCATCTCATCTGTTTAACACCTGCCAGGTAATCATCAGCCACTCCCATTATGACCATCTTTCGTATCCCACCATCCTTGAAATCCACAGACGGCATCCATTAGTCCAGTTCTGCGTCCCCAAGGGCCTGAAGGAATGGTTTGCGCGCTGTGGCATCCTGAACGCCGTTGAACTGGACTGGTGGGAGGACATTGACCTCACGCTGTCCAGTCCATTGAACGAGGACATTACGGCCAGAGTCTCGTGTCTTCCCTGCCAGCATACATCGGCCCGCCACCCGTTCAATAAAGGAGTCACCTTGTGGGCTTCGTGGTCGGTCTCCTCAGGTGGCAAGTCCGTGTACTTTGCGGGCGACACGGGCTATCGCACTGTCCCCCATTTGCCTCGCGGAGTGGACGACTGGGGGCCGGAGTTTGCTCATCTCCCCGTCTGTCCAGCCTTTAAACAGACCGGCGATCTACGAGGGCCCTTTGACCTGGGGTTAATTCCAATCGGAGCGTATATGCCCCGCCATGTGTTGAGCCCGATACATTCCAATCCGTACGACTCTGTCGAGATCTTCAAGGACACCAGGTGTAAGAAGGCAATGGGGATCCACTGGGGGACGTGGGCAGTGGCCGAAGACAATGTCCTCGAGCCGCCGCAGTTGCTCAGAAAGGCGCTGGCAAAAAGTGGACTGGCCGAGGCGGGAGTGTTTGATGTTTGCGACATTGGTGAGAGCAGAGAGTTTTGATAAGTTGGACAGAATAGAGATTAGTGACTCTATTTATACTATTTATACCTATAGCTGCCTTTCTTTATTGTTGTGCTTCTTATCTTGGAAAGGAGCAATCTTAGCCTTTTAGAAATTGGTAGACTAAAGGTCTTATCTATAGTTTAAAATGATTCCTAGAAGTACCCTGGTGAATTTATTTAGTATGAGATCCTTAAGTGCTGTCGTCTCTATATCCTGTCTGTCTTGGGATTGTTTAATTTTCTCCCTCACTTCAGCGAGCATATGGCTTTTGCCTATTAAAGGCTGGCCATATCCCTCCATCAACAGTCTACGCTAAATTGAGACCATTGATGAGTGTCGCGATTCTAGGACGGGCGTCATCTTCTATACAGTATCTCAGCTGAGATGCTCCTTGTGGTCAGAAGATGGCTTCAATTTTTTCT
Organism: Penicilliopsis zonata CBS 506.65; assembly: GCF_001890105.1. Classification (NCBI taxonomy): domain Eukaryota; kingdom Fungi; phylum Ascomycota; class Eurotiomycetes; order Eurotiales; family Aspergillaceae; genus Penicilliopsis; species Penicilliopsis zonata. The sequence continues at coordinate 14,118 of NW_019208943.1, forward strand.
GTAGAAATCTAATGGTAGACGTCTGCCGGGGTATCATTCCAGTGCTTCTGCACCATCTGTTCCATGTCGTAAAGGGTGTTGAATAGCAAGGAAAAACACATTGCGTGAGACCTTTGCTGCGCTAGGCTCTACAGAGTATCCTCTAAGTAGCCCCCTACTTAGAGGAAACCCTAAACCTAAACCCTAAACCTAAACCCTAAGCCCTCAACCAATCTAGTTAGGAATATATTTGGCTTAATGCTTTGGCTGGGCTTATAAGCTTACTGATTGATGAGGTAATCATTAATTGTCGCCTAAGGCGACAGGATAAGATGCCTCAGGCATTCAGGTGTTAGAAAGCGCCTTCCCCTTTAGGAATAGCGCCATTCTTGGGGATAGGATACGCGCCTCGCGTCCAATCTCTCTCTTCTGTTCCTCATTGTAATGGCCCTAATAATGATAAATGAGTTATATTGGTGGCTTCTAAATGAAATAGTCGAACAAGGAGGGAAAGAAGGAAAGAGAGATCACATCAGACATAGAGCTAACTAGTCCCAAAAGGGGATGGCGGCTCATACCGCTCACCATTCACCTGACCTGCCTAAGGCATCCCTTTCTTTGAAAACCACCTCGCCGTCGCCGTTATACTCGTCTAATCATCATAATCTGCAGAGTAGACGGGTCGAATATAATCTGTTGTCATTGAGAGGCCGTCACATTGATCAGTGATAGAATATTCCATATGGTCAGAAATGATCTACTATATATATTCATCTATGGTCCGTTCACCGTTGATCTTGAATGCCTGAATTCAATACCAGTGGCCCAAAACCTAGAGAAGGCGAATTGAAAGATATTTCCACTGAGCTATTTTGGCCTACTCTGGAACTACTCAACAGCAATGATACATGAAATATACGATAAGCTATAGAATAGGCTGCCAGGCCTTGATCGCGTCGGACACTATATTATGGATTCTGTACCCCACTCAGCCTCCCACTATTATATTTTCAACCAGAGTCTTTCCGAGGCAAGTCGACTGTAGAAAAATGCTGAAACATGTGTGGGATAAAATGTTGGACAGGAGACAGTTGTTCTATTGTGGTGTCGCGGCGCCAATATGGTCTCCATCACGTGGCTATCTAGCTAATTCTGACTAAGCAGGGCATGAGCCGAGAGAGGCCTGCCTTAGGCTACAACAAATAGATGGTAGTTAGATTAGACTCAAGAATACATTAAAAAAATAAGCATCACTAGTTAAACTGGTGGGGTGCGCAATATTACAGACCCATCTACTAGTGGGGATGCATGTCCCCACCTTGGCTGTTATCCATAGACCCACATGGCGGTACACGGTATTTCAAGAATACAGTATTGAATCGCCCCACTGGCTCCACTGACAGGGGGTAGATAAGGTTCTACACTAATTTAGTTACTTTTTCACAGGCGTAGGGCTGGAGCCACCATAATACCGGCCGCTAAACGCTAGACTGAAAGGCGGGCCATGACTATTTGGACGACATAGTTTTGTATGCAGGTGATATTGTAAATTATGTACTAGGCTGGCAGGAGCTGGTATACTGCCGTATCTATGTCTAGGCAGAGTGAAGTCAGACACGGTTGGGGTCGACAGCGCCGCCGAGACCGTCGAACAGGCGCTCGGCGGGCAGTAGCCATGGTTACAGTCATAACTGCAGAGCCCGTCGTAGCTGGCGTCCTCGCCTGCGATCGGGTACCCCTCGACCCCCGTAGCGTTCGGGGCGGTCTTCTGGGCGCCCATCAGGTTGCACGTACAGGCGCTGACGGGGCAGTACCCGTATTCACAGGCAAAGCCGCAGATGCCCTCAAAGTTCTCCCACCCAGTGCCATTCACACACACCTGGTCGGAGACCGACAGGGCGGGTGTGGCCGAGACCGTGGCCGAAGACAGCGCGCTGCCCACCCAGGCGTTCCAGTTCTCAATGTCGTCTGTACAGTCGCTGGTGATGGCCTTGCCCGCCACCGTCGCCAGGGAGGCCCCATCGCGGCTCAACACCACCGTCACGTCGCCTGTCAGCCCGGAGAACGAGACGCTGCCGTGGTAGATGCCTATCCCCCCGTCGGGGGTCGATGTCCACGCCCCCGTCAGCTCTGTGTCGCCGACGGTGACGGTGACGTCTGCCGTGGACCCCAACAGCGCGGAATACATGATCTCGTCGTCGACAATGTCGTACGGCTCGAACTCGAGCTGCAGCTCGCTCGCCGTGTTGCCCGAGGTATCGCCCGTGTCGCACGCTGTCTTGGGGTTCACCCGGTACCACGCAACAATCCCCTCCTGCGTGATGGTGGCCGTACCCTCCTTGTACAGATCGATCATGTACGGTAGAAAGGCGCGCCAGCCGTCGTGCGGCATCTCGTCGGCGTAGTTGTAGGGGGCCTCGCCGATGGAAAACGCCGCAAACGCATAATCGCGCAGGGGGCCGATATAGTGAGACTCGCCATAGTCGTTCCACGAGATGATCTCTACAAACGGCGGGTCCAGGAACAGCACCTGGTTCCATCGCTCGTACCATAGGTGGTCGCCGCGCCACAGCCAGTTCTTGTTGTATCCCGGCAGGTTGGTGAAGAACCACGGACTCACGGCCATCATGTACGGCAGGTCGTCGAGGTACTGGATGTACGAGGCGTCCGTGTACGTGTTCATCTCCGTGTCCCCCCAGGGCCAGGCCGCCCAGCTGAACAGGCCGTCGGCCGTGCCCAGCTCCAGGGCTGCCTTGGCCCCCAGCGACGACCAGTCCGGGATGAACATGCAGTTGAAGTACTCCTTGAGGTACGTCCAGTCGGCCGCGTTGGCAGGGCCCTCAAACGTCGACACCAGCGGCTGGTCGTCGGTGATGTAGTAGGCGTCCAGGTCGATGTATTCGCTGAGGATATCGTACACCTCGTCTTGCGACCACGCTCCGTTGCCCGCGTAGTCGAACGAGATGAACAGCTTAAAGTCCAGCGAGTCGGCCGCCGTGAAGGCGTTGGCCAGCTGTGAGTTGGCCGTGTCTCCCACGGCGATGTTCAGCGCGAACGCATCGATGTGCGCGGTAACAGCCAGCGAGATGTCACTCTCCCAGTCGGCCAGCGTGTAGTTCTCCGAGTTGGTGACCTGGATGAAATTAGATGAGTTGCTGATGAGTGTGGTAGAAGAAGAATACCATAAAATGGGCAAACACTGCCTTGGCCTGTACCCGGCATGTCAGCGCCGTGAGTAGCCAGAATAGCCACATGGTGGATAAGGTGGACAAGGATATCAATAAAGAGTATAAAAGGAATCAATATAGGTAAAGAATGAAGTATATAAAGAGTGAAAGGAAATGAATGAAAGATTGAATCAGTAGGAAATCTAAGGAGTGATGTAAAGAGTAAGTATCAGTAAGGGAAATATGAAGAGATAGTGCTTCTTATAGGATTTTAGTATGCTAAGATTACACATAACAGTCTCTTCTACATCACTAGTTAAATTACCTTATACTAGATGCCCTAGTATAATTTGATACTAGTATTACTAGTACTACTAGTATAAGACTAGAATACCTATAAAGCCCCTTCTTACTTGGTAAACCTACCACAAATCACTTTTCCTTTTTCACAAGTCTCCTTGACCATGAAGCTGCTCCTCCTTGCGTCTCTCGCCCCCCTCGTGGCAGCCACGGACTGCTGGTCCTCTTCATACAACAACACCATTGCATACTTCAGCAAAGCCCCCATCGCTTTCAAATACAGCGTCTCAGGTCCCGCAGCCTGCGCCGCCTGGTGCCAGAGTATTGACTCCTGTCAGGCCTGGGTGTATCTGCCGCGCCCGGGACAGTGCGACCTGCACCGCGGCGCCCCGCTGGACACTGCGTCAAACACAGGGTTCGTGTATGGGACTTGCCGGGGCAATTCCTCTGCGCTTCCTAGCGAAACCACCGCTTCAAGCTCCACGGCTAGCAGCAGCGCCGTTATCCACCCAAGTGGAACTGTTGTACGCCCCGCTAATACTACGTGATAAAAATACAGCTAGCTGATGTTTTCATAGCAGGGGAAGGCCCGTCGGGATCCCTTACACAACACTCATGGCCATTTTCATAACCATCATGGTGGAAGGACTTGAATTGGGTGCCGAGAATAGTTGGTTAGTTTAGGTAGTGTTGATTTAATAGGTCAATAGAGAGCTTTCTCTGATGTAATAGATATAGAACTTAATAGAAAGCTTAATCAGTCTGATCATGTTCACCGGCATTACATCCGCGGGCCGAATGGGTCCCTACGGAAGTAAATTACCTCCAGTGAACCCACAGAACATAACTATGTAGTAGTAAATCCCTAGTTCAGGGGCCATACCAGGACCCACTGCATGTTTTAACACTTCTTATCTATATAATATAATTACAAATTAATCTCCTTCCTTATGACCTATTCACCCCAGATAAATTGACTTTATTATAACTAGTCAGCATAGTTCAGACTCCAGTACATGAAACTCTAAGAATAACCAGCACCAGTAGAAAGTGGCGAGGCAATGTAGTACGAGCTAGTAACTAGATATACCGCTAGAGCGTTAGCGTCAGTCATGATCGGGTGGCCCGAGAGCCACACGAACCCTGGTTCACTTGAGCCTCGTTTTGATTAGTATCTTAGGACTATTTATCACTAAACTAGCGTCGTGAGATAAACCGCAGTAGATTAATTCCACCAGTTGATTTTGGTTACTTGCTAGATTCAAGATTCATAATTAAATCACATCTATTAAAAAGATTTCATGATCTTTATCAGATTTCAGCTGCGAACTGGCGCTTTGACATGCCAAGCATTGCGGATTAGATAGGCTCGGTCCGCTGATGTTTTCGGCCCGGACATATCTTGCCAAGGACCGAAACTTAAGCGAGCTGAGAGAATGGATCGATACTCATTTCAGGAACCCCACATGGCCGAGCTATGCGCACAGAGCAATTTAGACCCTAAGACGACTAATCAAATAGTATAGGCGTTAAGGCAGAAACCAGTGGCTCATCACCAACTGTGCATTATCCCTTTTCTTTCTAGACTATATTTTAGCTATCTATCATCCCTGTCTATTTTCATAGAGAATATTGCTAGTAGAATTATTCCCGCTAGCGAGTCATTAATCCCTCAAATACGAAGTCATCCCTGAGGGCTAGCTTGATGCTAGTCTACTAGCTTCTATGAACAGCTTGGCGGGCACTTTCACAGGTTTTTGACTCTATTTACTCGCATCAACTATAAATATTTTTTACACTATTTGCACATCATGTCTAAAAGAGAATGTCTATTCTAGCTGCATAACATCTGAAAATCTCAACAGGGTCTACTAGAAAGGAAATGATATCTAAGCGAAATCTATCTTCCGCGCTAAATTTTATGGGCCCTTAAGATTGCATGAGATGACCCACAATCTATTGATAGGATCCCTTGATAAGCCCAGCCAAGACTTCTTGCGCTCGGAGACTGTCCGGAAGGGCTTGGCGCGATACACTCGAGCTAGAGTATGCGCTTGATATGCTAGATTCGAATTTACGAAGTAGGCATCTCACGGAGTAGTTCCGTTCCGCAGTAATTACCGCACTAACGTCTCCAGCTACTTGCTAGGCGAGGGACAAAATAACACTATACAGACTATTCCAGGTCCTAAATGACACATTTTAATGACTGGAAATGCCACTTCCTCCCAACCTAAGCCATCACCGGGCTTTGGTTTCCCCTTATGCACTAGCTTCAGTGTGATATTGGCGGGGCTGATGGAAGAAAAATCCCTCATCCAGCCATTTTGAGCGTTTTCGATCATGCTAGTAGTAGTGAGAGATGGACTGGATAGTATAACAAAGGACTCAGAAAGCAGCGTATGGATCATGGGAAATGAGACCTGATAATGCTCCTGGATGGTACCTACCTGGTATCTACCATGTATGGAACTTGTAATTCAGATGTACCTAGCCTTATATTATGTCTAATATATAGGATGTCTATACCATGAGCAGAGAAGAATACTCCTTGATGTTTCTTTCCTTCCACGGTCTCCTCTCCTTTAATCAATATCATCTGGATACTATAACTTCATTCATTTATCCACTAATTTGTTTATTCATTTCTTGATACACTATCCTTTATATCTCAAAACACTATTGTCCATTTCTCCTTCTATCATGAATCTCCATTATCATTCAAGGGGAGGAAGAATCCATCCTTTTTTGAACCCCCTGATCATTTTCCTTGCGTTTTTGGCACTTCTGGTCACTTATGATGGCACCCAAGCATTGGGATCTCCGGTGCATGATGTTGATCGACCTTTTCTCGACGCCTCGCTCAATCTCCCGCTAAAGGTCTCTCCTTCTCATACTGATAAGAAATCCCATTCTGGCCTTGCAAAGCGCGTCACTCTTAAGTGGGATGAATATGTTGAAAGAGGGGCCAGTTTCCTGTGCCGCATGGACTCGACAACCGCAACGGCCAGCGTGTGGACCGATTATGCTTCTCTTACAACATGGGGATGGGATGAAGATAAAAACGCCGAGGTGATTTTCGATGATGCGCTTGACGAGGCCTTTGAGGAAGCACTGGCTCTTACAGCGGCAAACATTCAAGACAATTTCAAGTTCATCAGTATGGCGCAGATTCAGAGTTTTGTGCTCGGTGGAAAACCAAAAAACGTATTTTCCCCCTTCTATTGCTTTCTGAGAAACACGAAACTAACACAGAAACAGCCCACCAAGGGGTATTTTGCCAACTCTTACAATGTCATTGACGGTGTCATCGTTGCCGATGATTTACTTTCCCCCAACCAGACAGGCGCGAAAGAACTCCCAGAACTCAAAAACTGGTCTGACGTAACCTTTTTGGTCTGGAAAAGATTGGCCGCAGTTGCGAACACAGATATCAACAATATCAAATATGTCTTCCATGCCACTATCAGTAATGGTGTTACAAATTTGATTATTAATGAGGCATTTGCTAAAAGCGACAAGACTCTGGGCGACTGGGCCAATGCAGTGACCTTTGAGATGACTACAGATGCAGGAAAAGCTCTCTTAGGTAGCCCCAATGGAAGTGCTGTTGGATGGTTCATTGTTCAGCATAAGGCCGCATTTGGGGAGAAGCGGAAGGTGAAGTCGGTGACTGTTTGGGCGGATGGGAATGATAGAAATATGTTCTTCACTCTGAATGATCCCAGCTGAGTTACAGGAGAGGCTCTATTCTATGTAGGATAAGAGAAGGTTGGCGTCTTCTGGGCAAATGAAATTGAAATCGGTCCATCTGAGCTCTAGCTCTAAATACTATTTATCAAGCATAAGAGGTGATAGACTTGGGAATGGATTTAGCTGTGCCGCGTGGACCCCCTTCCATCATTCTATCTTTATCCTAACTCAACCATCAACATGAAAGCCCCGGGATCTATTCCACCACTCAAACCATGCTTCGTACAAAGCTGGTCTTATCTCAGCGAACCACCTCTCATCGGCCTCTGTAAGCAGACTTCGCCACCGAAAATGAAATTCGAAGCCCATCGGCCGCTTACGTTCAGACTTGGACTTGAAAAGGTGCGACAGGTCGTTAGGAGTAACAGATTCCTCTGAATCGAATCCCATTGTCGCCATGGTATCCCTCCCCCAGAAGGCAAACCCGTATCGTCTAAATGGGTCGAACGGGATTGCTGTCAAAGGAGATGGTCTTTTAAAAAAAAACCCCCAGTAAAACTGTCCACGGGATTCAAAGAAGAGACGGCAGTCATCTTTATGAGAGTGTTGCCAGACATCGGAGCCTCCGCGGGTCGGCCATGCGTATCTTTTCAATCCGTTATACCGTGGAAACGGCGACAACAGCGGATTTGAGAAGCCGTTGTATAGGCTCTCCAGGGCCTCGACGACGGATATCAATGGCTGACACTTATTTCGCGAGTCAAGGACTTGCCAGAAGTCAACGACTGAAAGAGAAGCGAGACGCTGGACATAATTTTCCCCCCAATCTGAGATTCGTTGCTGACGCGCTGCCTCCTGAAGCTCAAAGAGCAGCTGGATATGCCACATCGATTCCATCACCTTATGCCGTTCTACCAGTGTCGGGGGTCCGGGGTGGGGCGCTTTATATGGTTTCCCCGCGGGGTGCTGGTCGTACGCCTGCGGCGCGCGCGAGGTGCGTAGATTGTATTTGAACCAGGGGTCTTCGAGGCACTGCAGATTTGCTGACTGAATGCGCTGCATCCAGAGCTCGATGCACTGCTCAGCGAGATGCTGAATATGGCATGCCAAAACGAGAATCTCGCGCATGGCAGGCGCAGAGTTGCGAGGAACCGTGCTCGAGAGAAGGGGCATCGACTCCCATCTCTCACCCCCAAATCCGTCGTCGCCGAAGAGGGTGAGAAGCTCTTCCACATCCTTCTTGGTATATGTGTTGCACTTGATCCGGGCAACGGCAAGAATCAGATGCCGAATGGGCAGGGACATGCTGGCTGTGAGGACGGCCCCTGTGATTTCCACTCCATAGTCGTTGAAGACAGCGGAAATGGCGGGTGAGGCGTGTAGCAGGTGGTGGAGAGAGAGAAGATCGGGGACCTCCTTCAGGAGATCCAGCAGGAGATGTAGAGGAATCTGTTCGAAAGGATCCATGGTGGTGGAGGTTTGAGGAGCGAGGATGCGTTCCGGCTATTTATCCTGAAGTGGGATAATGAAAAATACCTCTAATTAGGTGGGGGCGGTAAAATACTGTATTTTTCAGGGTTTATCTAACCTCTTTTGCTCTAGGCTGCAATCCAGATCTGATTGGTAGATAGAGAAACCCACTCTATGGGTAGATAAGGTACGGAGTACTCTGTAGTTACTACTTATCTCCTGATGTGGATAAAACAATCCCCGGCTAACTACCCTCTTAGAACTAGAGTTATGTAGTAGAGACCTCTTCAAGAACACTCTCATAGCTATATAATATGATTTCAATTAAAGATCAGAGTAAAATATAACTGCAATTATACACTTTGCCGTTAATACATAGTTATTATAGCCCTTGAAGTCAATCATGTTAAAACTGTGTTTTTTAAGATATGTAGTAGAATAGTAATACCAGGTGGCACGCCGCCCGCTGGACCCCCAGGCTTGCTTAGGCTTTGCAGGGGAGTCATGTGTCAGCATAAGTCATTATAGAGCGAAGCAGGTGGTGGTCTATCTTTTACTATAGATAATTAAATATCTAGTCAAGTACCAATCAGGATAACTTAATGCATTAGCAGCCACTCTGGACCTACAGCTCTATATAATTTATAGAGTGAAGCTCTACAACACTAGGGTTTAGGGTTTAGGGTTTAGGGTTTAGCTATAGTTCTCTATATAGATATAGCTCTTGCAGGTGGAGTTGCGAGCTGAGGGCTGTAGGTCCAGAGTGCTGCCATCTATTAGCATCTAGCATCTAAGCGAACATCTAACTGAGCATCAATAACAAGAATAGGCCCCTGGTAATTGATGCTAGTTAGCAGAGCTATACTCTATAATACTGGTATTCATGTACAAATTATAGGCTGATGACAGTCACTCCAGGCCTGCGTCCCATTTGCAGGAGATAGAAGATTAAAGAAGTTAATTAGGATCAATAAAAAGTCAATGTAGGAATAACATGAATTGACATATATGATCATGGTACCCTAATTCTAGCCCTAACTTCCAGATATAGATATATCATATTTCAAGGCTAATAGGAGAGTCCGTTTAGTAAAAGGCTATTCAATAAGATTAAGCTGAACTATTAATAATTGAATTGTATAACTAGGAGCACAAGAATGAGTAAAGGTGGTATTAATGTTAACTAAGATAGTATAATCTAGATCCTCCAGTATATCATATTCAGGCCAAAATGGACGAAACCACGTTCACGCAGCCCTGACCGGCATAGGACTTGTCCGTCGTGGAGGTGGCGATGAGAGCAATAGCAGCCGAGGTCTCGTCACTGGCATAGAACAGGGTGCCATTGCTGGAGACGGTGGTGCTGTTGGACTCGTTGCCCAGCAGGCTCCAGGTCACCGAGGGATCGTTGGCCGTGAACTGCTGGCTGGAGCCCTTGTCCATCTCCCACTCGAACTTGCCCGTGTAGGGCTGGACATCGATGCCGCCCCAGCCGATCTTGATGCTCTCCTGCCACGCCCACTTCTCATGGAAGATCCAGGTCGCGGTGCGGTTGATGGCGTATCCGGGCTCGCCGGTCAGGTACGGGGAGGCCGCGTCGGGGGAGAGGGTGGCGCCGCCGTTGTACGCCTTGGTGAAGGTGACGGGCTCGCCGTCGACGGTCTTGGTGGCGGTCGCGTTGATGCGGGTGGTGACATAGACGGTGTTGCCGATCAGCTGCACGTTGAGATCCTCGACGCCCGAGCCGTCAAACACGGTGGCGGCGGCGGTGGAATTGACATAGACGCCGGTGCTGTTGGTCGTGCCTGCAAAGTACTGGGTGACTCCATCGACGGTCGTGCTCAGCGTGTAGTTGCTGGGCACCGTGATCTGGCTGACGTCGGTCAGGTTGGCGAGCCCGTAGAAGCTGTAGGTCGTGACTGTGCCGTCGACGGTGGTGCCGCCGCCGCCTTGCTGGGTGAGGTAGACAAACACGCTGGCGATGTCGTACGTCTTGGAGAGGGCGGCCGCCGCAGGGCGGGTGCCCTGCAGGCGGGCGCCGGCGACGGTGACGGTCATCTCGGTGTAGACGGGCTGGAAGGCCCAGTTCTGCAGGGTGATGGCGATCTGGGTCTCGTTGCTGGAGGTGTTGATCACATAGTCGAGATCGGGCCCCAGGGTGGCCCGGTCGCCCGACAGGCTGGACAGGACGATCTCGACGTCGCAGGCCTCCAGGGCTGATGCGTCGGTGTCCTGGGGCCAGGTGATGTAGACGTCGTCGGCAAAGGCGTCGGCCAGGTTGGGCTTCTCGCCCTCGCCCACCCAGGTGAAGATGGGCTCGGCGCCGCTCGTCGGGGGGTTGGAGACCTTGTCGCTCAGGGGCTCGATCACGGCGTCCACGGGGGTGCCGGCGCCGTACTTGGTCGCGGCGTCGCTGGTGTAGTTGTAGCCGTAGATGTAGATGTGGGCGCGGAACTGCGCCGCGGCCACGGGGAGGCCGTTGTAGGTGATGCCGGCCACCTCCAGGTTGAAGATGTAGTTGCCCTGCCCGTCGCCGCCCAGACAGCTCCATTCGCGCCCGCTGTCGTCGTCGGTGATGAGGTAGTCGCCCGTGTTGATCACCATGTCCCCCTCCTGCAGGGAGTAGCTGGTGCGCCCGTTGAGCCACGATCCCGTCAGCCGGTCCGCGTTGAGGGTATACTCGGTCGTGTAGTAGCCGTCGCCCCCGGCGAGGCTGACCGTCGCGTCGTCGTATCCGATGGCCGCGTCTTCCAGCTCCGGCAGCTCCAGGTCCAGCAGGGCCATGGTGTTCGGGTCGTACGTGACGTTGATGCCGAACAGCTCCTTGAGCGTGCTCTTGGCGTGCGTGTAGGCGCTGCCCATGATGTTGCTCTGCACGGTCAGCTTGGGGATGCTGTAGGAGCCCACCGCCAGGCTCGCCGGCTCATACGACGCCTTGCCCGTCGTCGCCAGGGCGCCCGACGGCGGCAGCACCTTGAGAGCGCCGGGGCCATTCGTGCTGAAGCCCGCGATCTGGGAGGCGTCGAGCTGGATGGTCAGCGTCGAGCTGTCGACGACGACCGCCTGGGCGACCGTGGTGCTCTGGTTGAAGGCAAGATTGTCGTTGCAGTCGATGAACCAGGAGGTGACGTCGGCGAGAGTCTCGACCTTCCATTTCAACCCGCAGTTGGCCTGCAGCGTGAGGTTCTGCGCGCTCGTGTCGTCGATCGCGAGGGTGTCGCTCTGCAGCTGGTATGGGGATGTACAGGCCGCCTCTCGGTGATACAGAATGCCTGCGCGGCCTCCAGCGATCAGCCCATTGATGGCCACGAGGCCGGTGAGCAGGGAGGCGGAAAGCATGGTAACTTGAAGCAATCTGCTGCAGGGATGAGAGGTGTCGGTCTGCTCACATTGGAGCAGCGCTGCTGTGTCTTATATATAGTGATCTCTATCACTTCCCTCCAGCACAGACTCGACCGCTTCCAGTGAAATCCTTGACTCGGTAATTAGATCCTTCGGGAAAACACTGTACCACCATATCAGGACCAATCGGTGGCACCATAAAATGTACAAGAGCTCCAGTCCGGTTTGCGGGGTTCTCTATGTTACCCCACAAGGTCTGCCAGTAGCCCTTATAACATGGGGCGACGGAGTATTATCGGCGATCCTACTTGCTAAAAACACGGAAAAGCGCTTTGGTCTCTTTGCGACTTGGGTGGTATTGCCGCGCTATATTCTGCTGTCGTCATGAATTAATGTCCAGTAGGCTATTTCATGGAAATGGCAGTATCACTCAGCAATGACCTGATCATATAGTCCAAGGTCAATTTAGAAACTGAATTATCTGCTTCTACGGCGCACTCAAGGCGGGGGTCAAAGCGCATAACAGGCTCTAGCGCGCTGGTTCCCCCATGTATCTCCACATTATTTCCGTGTGGCTGGATCAGATGACATGGTCTGACCATTACTGCTAAATAACTTGTCCTGCTTATACATTGTCCTACTTATAACTTGTCCTGCTTATAACTTGTCCTGCTTATAACTTGTCCTGCTTAAAACCTGTCATTACTGCTTAGGTTTAGATCTAGCTTTTAAAAAGGCCAGCTGTATATCTTCCCTCTGCCATGAACACAGAATAATACTAAAGCAAGTACTATTTGACTATCTATGAATACCCTAACCGTAACCCTAATCTAGGACTGTGAAAAGAGCTTCTTGCAATGTCATGTTTGACAAAATTTTCAAGATATCATAAGACACCTCATCATCAGCCTGACGAGCTCCAATCCTAGAGTGAACTGAATAATCTTGAAAAAGCATACAAAACTACCAGGGCTGGCAACTAGCCTTATAACAGGACCCAAGCTGAATCTGACAGAAGCGGTCGTTTGTTGTGCGAGGATATTAAAATGATGGGGGATAATCAGGGTGAGATTGTTCCGAATTAGGGAGTCCAAGCTTTATACTCATCTCTGGATGCGAGAAACTAGCTCCGCTCGACAATGTCATGATCTATTTTAATAGGTCTTTTGGGACTCCTGATCGCCAGTAGCCTGGTTCCAGCTCTAGCCTGTTTGCTTTGCGTATTATGCTAACTCTGTCTCCTAGTCTTATTCCAGGATTCTACATATTGTAAGGTGATTGGAGTGTCATTTCTCGCACATGGTTTAGTGAGAGTAACAGTACTCATGAAGACAGTCATTCAAGGCTGACTTATGTTTTTCCTTTTCGTAAACTCGTAAATACAGTATTAAAGCTTGAAACTCACTGGACCACGAGGTGTATAGTCATGGGATAATTGATCCAGGTATAGTAGGTCATAATGTGGATCATCGAGATTATGTATATAAATATGACTCTTTCAGAAGGTCCTCCATATGGGCCTCTGTGTCCTTTATCTAAGACAAACATCAAGTTGCTTACTACCTAGGGCATTATGTCCAGAATTTAGGAGATGAACAGCTAAAAGGCTATGTCAGAGTAAAGGCTATGGGGAGGATACATATAGTTTTATACTATATAACCTAAGAACCAGCATAATCTGGTTATATTGGGATAGGTTGCTTGTAGTAAAAGTTGGAAACTTACCAATGGATCAAATATGCCTTATCTTTATCAATGCTAGAGCTTTCTCTCAAGGCTAATAGTGCATTATATAAAATAATGGGTATTATTGATCATCTTACTATATATGTACTTAGGTGTGGCAGCTTGGTTGGTCTGGCAGTTACTCTAGAGAAGAAAGTATTGACCAAATAAGATAGATAAGTAGAAAGATTAGTATTTAGACCCCTTTGGCAGCTCTTTAATTTATACTAAGCTTGCTCAGGTATAGTCAGCTCCATCAAACCTTACCAAACTCATCAATATCCACCATCACTAGCTGTATAGGTTGGATCACGTCGACATTGTCGCTGCACGCTGTAATCCACTCGTCCGCCGGTGCCGCATCCCAGATGCCGCGGCCTCTGCGACACCGCGCTACATAGTCCAGAACAAGGCACAAACCATCTGCGCGACAAGGCAGCCGCGAACGGTGCGGATGTGCCGCTGCGCTGCTTCAGGCTCGATAGGCGCCAGGTGTGTACTTGGCGGGACCTGGACGGTGATGACACTGGCGATTTGGCCAGTTGGCTGGAGATGGTGCCTTGGGCGGAAGGCGGCGGAGTCTAACCTGGAATCGTTAGCTTCCGCTGGCGGGCGCTAGCTTGGAGGGGCTAGCCTGCGCACGTGCACTATACCAGATTAGGATGGCTACATATAAACCCTAACCCTAACCCTAACCCTTCCCTGCTTACAGGGATACATGGGTATTCAGACGGTTGCTGAAGGAAAACCCTAAACCCTAAGAACCACTGGACGACGGGCACGTAGAGTATTGAGACCGACTTCGCCCGGCGAGTCTGTTGTCGTCGAGCCCCCGCCCTTCGCCAGGACGGCACTCCGCAGAGAGCACTGCGTTATCGACACACTTGTGCTCAGCGCCGCAGACTTTGCCGACGAGAAGCCCTTGCTGGATCTGGGCTCAAACTTGCTGTGGCGCTTATACAAGGTCAATGTGCGCAGGCTGATTGACATGGTCAAGGGGCTGTACCAGCAGCGAAATCGTGGGCCGGTACGCTTCATCGCCTCGGTGCTAGCTAGTGGGTGACCCTGACCATGGCTCCGGCATGTCTTCCATGTCTCTTTGCAGGTCATCAACATGCTATACCAGTCACAACTTGCCCCCTCCGTTCGGTGGCAAGCATACAAGCTGACCAAGAGCGCGGGTACAATGCTGCTTCAGTAGATAGCCAAGGACATCTCGCCAGACGAGATGCACATCATCAGCTTCCACCCGGGACTCATCCATAATGCCCAGTGGGCGACTAGGCACAAGCTGGAGGTGGATGACTACCCGTGCGTTGGAGTGGCCAGGATATAAGGAGCGTTTAAAGGCTGACAACAGAACAGAATAAATAAATAGCATATGATTTCATATTTTCATGCACCGGTACCATCATATAGTCAATATCCATAGATGCTTGATGTATATCCCATCAATATACCTATTTTGAAACGGTTTATTTGCAATACACCTGGATCAGCTGCCACAATAAAGGCTGTCGTTTGGTCTTTATCATCAATGGTTTTGATACCTGCTCCTCCCCCAATTAGCAAAAGCATAAAATCTTCATGATTATTTACAGTGCAGAGGTAAAGAGCATACCACGAAGTCAAGGCTTTTTATTGTCTTGTTGGCTCGGAACTTCGTTTTTTCCAAGCAAATTTTTGTATTAGTACCTGACCCGAGCTCGAGCAGCATCTTCAGACTTTCCAGACGTCCCATTTTGCACCCAGCGATGAATAGACCATTTAATCCACTGCCAGTACTTATAGCCAAAAGATAAGCAACTAGCCATATAATAAATATGGTGTTCATTGATCCTCAGGACAGCAGCCCTCCTCTTGCCTATACTACTCTTACCCGGCTCATGTAGGCCCGTGAGAGTAGGGCAGCCTTGCACGATGTATCCGCCAGGCAGTATTAAATGCAGGGAAATAACATGTGGCTAGCGGGATGTCCTGTATACTTATGTCTGATCGGACGTTAGATATATTGTAATAATACACTGCGTAAATCAAACTGACATAGGCTTAGGGTCTGGCTTAGTGGCATAATAAGTGAGTCCACCTTATTTACCAGACCTCTGAGTTACTATTGTTCTTAAGTACTTAGATAGTACCATCACTAAGAAGCTTGTGTTTACTCCATATCTAATGTATATAGTGACAATAAACTACTCAATGCTATCAAAAACTTCAGATTGTTTATAGTTAATAACTTAGGGTGACTAAACTTCAGATTTAGGGTCTTTATACTAATATGGAATAGAGATATTATATGTATATGTCAGGCTGTCATAATGGATATCACATTAGGTACATGTGAGACAGTTATGGTATCATCATATAGTTCCATTCATAAAACATCTCTATTTAGAAAATATATATATACAAGTATCAATACTGCTCATATCGCCCATTCGGCGCCTGCCACTCTGGCTCAGCCACAGGAGGCAGGTGTAAAGGCATATGCTGCGGCACATACTCCGTGGTAGGCTCATGCATAGCTTCAGGCACATTCAATGGAGCATCCTCAGACATAGTCTCGGAGACAGGCTCATTCTTTTCATAAACCTGAGCATACTTCCATGGCATTTTAGAGTCTCGCCTCATGTTGCGGGTCTTGACGCCTGCCACGACAAGGATGATGGCGACAATCATCTCGGGCACCACACTTAGACAGATCTCGATGGCGGTCGAGGTCAGGAATACGGAACTGGAAGCCTTGGCTTCAAGTAGGAGGGAGGTCACAGCATATACAAGACGGATAGCGTTGAAGGGGAGCGCCCAGACAATCCCTAGAAGGAGCTAGTTTCCGTTAGTTAGAGGTCAGGATAGACTGGTATGGAAGTCTTACAATTCTCCCCCCTTCAAATGTCGGGGCTGCCTTGACCACACTCGAACGAAGAGAGATCAGAGACCAAATTGAAAGCACCAACCAACCAGTTGCGATGATACCAGCACCGCACCTGAGAAGGAGATTGGTGAGAGAACCAGGGCCTTTATTTTCCAGCCTCATGACAGCCACGACAACGAGGCCGGTGGCCATAAAGATGATAATATGGTATAGGATCTGGTAGACCCATTCTCGTTTATGGCTAAGCCGAGGATTGCGTGCGAGTCTCCTAAAACACGGTTAGAACACCCTAGGGTTATATTACTTTAAAAAAAAAATAAGGGTTTAGGGTTGGGATACTCACGCTTCATGAAGAATGCCAGCACAGGAAAATAACAGCGGCGACAGACCAATACTGCTGAGGATCAACGTGATCTCGCTGTTATTGTTCGGGTGAAGAGTCATAGCGTCGGTAACAATGCGAAGCACACAAAACATCTGCAGGTAGAGCCAACCGAGAATACCAGGCTTGCCATGTTTGAAGAGGGCGTATGTTGCCGGTTGGACGAGGATGAGGTAGATGATAAGCTTTGCCGCGGAGAGTTTGTCGATAGCCATTGCGTTTGTCGAGTTAATTGTTGATTTTAAAGTGGAATAATGGATAATTCTGCCTCTGTTTTTAGATTTTGGACCCTAGGAAGCTAGCTAGCTTTATATCTATGGTCGAGATTAAAGGTTTGTTTACCACTTCAGCTCTGACATCATCAATTTCGGGAGCGACATGAATTTCAGCGAACTGATTACTACAAAAGGTTAGTATAGTGCAACACTAACCCAATTAGGCTTTTCAGCCCCCAGTTCAATGATGGGGCTGTAACTCGACTAAAATAGTGTCCGAGCAGCATACCTCATGCGGATTAGTATTATGCAGATCAGCTGTCCAGTAACCAAATATAGAGAAATACTACTGTGCCCTGCCGTAGCAATGCCTCCTGGTCAAATTGTTGAAGACTCTCGTGGGGTTCAGGTTCAAGCTTTAATCAGGTCTACCTATGATGTGGCCCTGCCTTCTGGTGGGCCTGAGCTTATCCGCAAGCTTATCCGCAAGCTCAGGGATTATCAGCCCTGTCAAGGGGCGGGGACTGACCGAAAAATAGTCTTAGGATAACATAACTAGTTAGAACTACTAGTACAAGTAGGGTGCAATGAGAATCTTGCTCGAAGAGCTCAATCTAAGCCAGATAGGAATTCGTTAGGTTAGTCTATTTCTAAAGGGCAGCCAGGCAAAACAGATTTGAGCAGCTTCGCATGACTTACTCTGTGGGCATCCAACAGCTTTCCTAGGGACACACTGTGACAGAAATAAACCTGAATGTCCATGCCTAATTCCATGTTCAGAATTGAATGCATTCCTAAATGTGAGAAATCAGGGCTTCACCTAAACAAACTTTTAGTGCTTTGGCAAGGCTAAATTCAATATAAGTAAGAATAATCAGATAGGTAATCAGCAGTATTATGAGGATGTATATTATAGGGAAGTGTTATGAGAAATGGTGACTATTAATCTAAAGAGTTAGAACAGTGTGCTTAATTCATTAACAACTCAAATACTATCATTATATTCAGTTAGATAATATTTATTTAATGTTTAACTAGTATTTAGATATCCAGACTATATAGGCATTTGACACAAAAATAAGTAATAAATAATAAACATATTTTATTATATGATTTTATTCTTTGTTTAGTTAACCTTATCTCAATGCCATCAAGAGTATTTTCTATTTGAATATAAAAAAGTAGTTGGGCTTGATTATGGAGTAGGTGTTGACTACAATGGATATACGGATATCCATCGTTGGATATACGGTTTCTCTTTACATTGTTTACTTGACCATTTATTGACCGTTTCTTCTTAACATTCCTATTATTCACGTATTACCAGGGCCTAATCCTACTGCGCACTCATCAAATATGGACAATATTCGGCCCTTAAAGTTATCTAGTTAGTCAGTTCAATATAATCCTATTATTGGCTTCATATAGGGAGAATCTTTGCCTCATTTAGCTAAAAGTAGGTCCTTGACCAATGCTTATTTCCTGACCATCTCCACTACCACATCATTGATCCTGTGATCTACGCGAAGTACTCTGTAAAGTTATATGGCATTGTCTTAGCCACAGGTGGACCGTTATTTTATATTATCATACTAAAAGGCATTTCTTACCCTTGAAATCTACTTATCCCTGCATGTGATATCATTTCTCATCTACTACTGCATCTTCTGTTGTGAAAGCTATGCTGGAATATCTTGAAAAGGGAGACAGAGTGCCAGGGTAAACTGCCCATACTCATAGTATGAGCCTTCATTATAAAACAACGCAGCTATAGGAGAGATCGTTCGTTCAGTTTAAGCATTTCATATAGATCTGTCAGGAGAACTTCTCAAGATAAATTTATTCTAGGATATCAACTCTGTAACGGCGACGGCGAGGTCGTCCAGACGGACGAGTGCCTCAGGCCAACATGGTGAATGGACGAAGCCATTCCTCTTTCAGCCTCCTGGGGAGAGAGATATCTGTCGCACCTCGCGGCGCATCTCTCTCTCCTCTCCCCTTCCCTCCCCGTTCGATTCTCTTCGTATGAAGCCGCCGATATCAATATTATTCTTTTATTTCTATTGCTTAGACCACATAAACTCCAAATCCATAGGCGATCCTGAGCTAGTTTGCTCAAGTGCCACCCTATCCCTTGTTATATTCTATGTATGACGGACAAGGGATACATGCATAATAGAGGACTGTAGCACTACATCAAGAGTCTACTACATTAAAGTAAGGGAGTTACACGACTCATAGTATGAATTATGCTAGATGATCTATGCTTTTTTATTTATATTATTGAAATCTCTCAGCTCTTCACATCCTAATTATGAGGGTATGCTACTTTACATGTCTTGAGCTCCCAGTCAATTGTATAAACAACATTAGGGACTATAAGCAACTTGATCATGATTAAATTGCCCTTTTTTCCTGGTAGTTTAGCATCCCCAGGCCTAGCCTTACACTAATTCAGATATTATATATATAATAATAATATTATCAGTTACACTGTATGCATGAATATCAAGTACTCAAAGAATGATAGTTTTTTCTTTCACATTAAAAGAGCAGTGGGATGATCTACACTGCATTAGATAGACCACCCAAATACATATCTGATTAGATACTTACTACTATTAGTTATTTTTAATCCTGATTACCTTAAAAGATTACCAGCAATGTAACAACTGTGATTCCAGCCACAGTCTTTGGAAATTAGCAGTGAGTAGATGCATCTAGACCTCTATAGTACAGCATATCTAGTGCACTAGAGTACTTATAGCTATAAGAGTGAGTTGGATTAACTTAACTATTTTATAATCATATAATAGACCTCTCTAAAGCCAGGAGAGGCATAAAGAAGAATTAGTTAACTATAGAATCATAAAATGCTAAGCTACTTATAGTTAATGAAGAGCAATAAACCTGAGATTGACTAGCTATGAGTCTATATTAATAACCTAGCTTATACCTGCCTTGCACAACGCAAAGCCTGGTGAAGATAGGGAACCTTGCCACGGATGGCTGCACATTGGCTGCTTCTAAACCATTGCCTGAACATATGGGCTAATCCCGAGGCGGGCATCTTGGCCTACGATGGGTTGAGAAATGAGACCAGCAAGTATACCCAAGATACCACCTAGTCGTAAGCCTGGGCAGTTGACAAGATGGTAGGGAGAAAGGCGATAGAAGACCTGATAGGTAGTATAGGTCAGAGAAAGGGACTTATCCCAGGCAGGATTAGACAGAAATGTCATATCATTAATACTTAATATTACACAATGCCTTGCATAGAATTATGGTGGTCATGTATCTCTATATGCTATTAGGTGGCTAATGTAAGGGTGAAAGAAGACTAAATATCTACACCGGTAGACATAATATAACTATATATAACTTGATCTATACCTAGCTATATATTAAGCGATATATATTAAGCGATATATATTTAATTATCTTAAAACATTTTCATGACAATCTTGCTTACTTAACTAGCACCCTAAGCAATGGGAAACTATATCTCTCATCTAGTACACTATCTCTGGCACAAGCCACAGGGTAGATAGGTTAAACCGATAAAGTCATGGTTCCTCCCTATGGGCCCAACTCTTGTCATCCCATTAAATCATATCTTTTCCTTCCTCCAAGTCGACCCAGTTCCATCAACAAGTCACCGCCATGACATCGTCATTCACCCGCCATCATTTGGTGTTCCCTGGCCAACGACATTCCCCGCTGCCCGTCAATGCCGGTACTGGAAGCTTGCGATCCTGGCTTGCGAGGAGCTCGTTCGGGACATGCGGGCTCTACGAACCCAGACTAACAAACGGTTGCCGGACTGGTTCTCGCAATCAAATGCGGCTGATCCAACCTCTAACCACAAGGAGCGTCTTCTCGTGGACACGTCTGTCAGTGCGGCCATATATATGGCTCCTAATTCAGCCCCAGAGCGCATTCAGATCATTGCCCAGCTGTTTCTCCTTCTCTGGACACATGACGGTAAGGTTCTCTTGAAGGATGGGGCCGGAGTTTACTTACTATAAACAGACGTTGTGGAATTCAAACCAGCACAAGCAGTATGTAAGGTAAAAAGATGTTTTAGATCCTGGAAGTATTGAAGATATGCTGATGATACCAGGGCGAGACAGTAGTGGACAGCATCATGCAAGATCTCCTTAGCCTGTCAAGGAAGGAAAAGCCAGGAGCGACCCTAGAAATGGTTCCCTCGCTCACTTTTGGTTCTGAACTGCTGGATGACTGCCATGGTCTGCTGAGGGTTGTGTTGGCCCATTTCTGTACCTGGGTTTGTTTCACTCGTGAGCAACAACGGACCAACTTTGGTGATCTGCGAGATTACCTTGACTATCGAGCCTCTGATATAGCAGCGGAGTAAGTTTACTTTCTTTCTGATCAGAAATTGTCTAGCGCTCAACTCTAGTCTTATCTATATTAGCACAGTATCCTCATGTGTACGCTGGGGAAACCGTTTAGACCTGCAGACAGCAGAGCTAGCGAGTGTGCAGGAAGTAGTCAATCTCGCGATGGATCATATCATACTCGTTAATGACTTGTTCTCCTTCAACAGGGAGAAGAATGCAGCTGTGGAGGAGGGCGCCCTGTTTCTTAACGCAGTGCATTACCTAGAGGGTGTGCTGGGGGTCCACTCACCGCTCGCCAAGGATCTGACGATGCAGCTGGTGTGGGATTTTGAGTCAAAAGTCACAGCAAAGATCAGACACCTGCGGCAGTGTGACCGGCAGTAGTCGAGCATGAGCAGTGCCCAGTGGCGTTATCTAGACGCCATGGTGGAGGCAGCAGCAGGGAATCTGTTTTTCTCGCTGACTTCGGTGCGGTATGGGGCCAAAAGACATGATTGATCTTCTATCCATAATTTGATTTTTATGTTATCTTAAGTTGTCTAGATTGAAAACTGAATGCCTCGTTATTACTATTGAATATAAGGTTCAAGCCTTTGTAGTATGGAATATCTGAATATCCATCTATATCCAGCATACTGGATATAGCAAGGCTATTGAGAGTCACATACTTCTTGTAGTGCAATAACCACCCGCCTTATTTATACTAGTTGGATGAAATCCAGTGCTGACGGTATGGGCAGCATCGCTGATACACATTGCGGTGCTAGAGGGTATGATAGTATTCATTAAATTGACCAACAAACTGGCATATGCAAAGATAGGAGAGGAAGACTCC
Source organism: Penicilliopsis zonata CBS 506.65 (assembly GCF_001890105.1). Taxonomy (NCBI): domain Eukaryota; kingdom Fungi; phylum Ascomycota; class Eurotiomycetes; order Eurotiales; family Aspergillaceae; genus Penicilliopsis; species Penicilliopsis zonata. Next base: position 36,465 of record NW_019208943.1, read on the forward strand.
AGGCCAGGATATGATGGCCGTGCAGTATGCAGAAGAATTCGACCCCCCAAAAAAAGAATTCAAGATTGCTCAAGCTGGTCATTATATAATAGAGCAACACGGCCCTGGATAAGCCCAGCGGAATGATAACGTATGATGATGTTATGTAGGATAGCGCGAGGCGATGGGAAAAGGCAAACTGCACTGAGTCTATCTGGACAAGGCCAATCGACATTGCATCTGGTTTCTATTCTACGTTTTGCCTTAGACCCTATCCCTGAGAGATAGGGCACTGCTAGTAGAAGACCCCTAAGCCATGGCTTGTTCTCCATCTTTCAACAATGTAACAGCTTGGCCATTATCTATATCATGTACTGACCAGCTATCGTCTATTCTCTATCTCTACATGACTACCATATTTTGATATAGGGATAATAGTATTAGAACGACTTACCAGATGTCCTTATTGCTGCTGGTGGAATAGATAATTTGCTATAAGCCCACCTACCTTTCTACTTTCTCTTTAAAGCCAATACATATACCACTTCACCCCTTCATCCTCAAGCTTTTGCTACATCATAACATGATTTATCATATAATATATGAAGTAGTTGGATACAGAAGTAGATTCAGCAATCACTTACTTAAAATGAGAGTAAATAAGTCATTGACTATTCTATGGCATGGAGTAGTCTACTATCAAGGGCATTGTAGTGGTTGAGAGACTAACTAGAGATTATTAGAGCCCAGTGAAATGATTACAGTTCAATATTTATATGTTTATATAACTGTCAGGCCTCATGTAGATCTAGCAGGATATACTTAGCTCATGTGTAGGTATAATATTACCTAGTTGTTAATAATGAACTAGCAAGATTAGAATGACTATGTAGATTCTACCTTAATTGTAGATAATATTGATCAAAAGTAAACCCTAAATAGATTTCACTCCTCTTATGATAGCTTCAACTATAGAAGTAATTGTTACGATTTAGACGCCTCTAAATTTAAATATCTGTCACCACATATGGTGCAATGCTTGCCAGCTTTTCGCACGTTTCGGTCAGTTCTCGCTGCGGGTTGGACTGAGCAATGACGCCAGCTCCAGCCTGGATCCATGTACGATTCTGATCCTGGAACACAGTGCGTAGGACCAGTGCCGCCTCAAATGACTTTGGATCTTCAATCATGAAAACGGCGCCAGAGTAGAGCTCTCGCGGGCTATCCTCCAACCTTTCGATGGCTTCAATAGCTGCATGCTTTGGAATCCCTGATGCCGTAATTGACGGAAACAAGACTTCAAAAGCATCCCACATATCCTTTCCTGGCGATAGAGTCCCAGCAACGCGAGAACCCAGATGCTGAACAGAGCCACGCGATCTGATTGACATGAGATCCTCGACCATGATAGTGTCTGGTAGGCATAGCTTTTGAAGCTCTGTGGTTGCTTCTTTGACCGACAAAACATGTTCCAAGATTTCCTTTGGGTCGTTTAGCAGCTCGTCGCGCAACTTCCTGACTTCTTTCTTGGTTCCTTTGAGTGACCTCGTTCCAGCCAAGGGTTCAGTCACTACCCTTCCATTATCGAGTGACATCACTAGCTCTGGGCTAAAGCCTGTGGCCTGGAAGCCGCCATGATTCAAGGAGAATGTTCGCGCGGGAGTGTTGAATCGTCTCCCGGCAAGCAGAGTAGCGGGCATGTTGATCTTGTGCTTAATCTCCAATGCACGAGACGGAATAACCTTCGTGTATAACCCTTGCGATATGTCAGACAAAGCTTTTTCAACTCTAGCGGAGTATTCGCCTTTGACGTCCCGAGTATCAATGGCAAAACCATCCTGAGGGCAGACTAGGCAGGGGCCACTAGTATCAAGTCGAATTGACTGATATAAGGCCTTGACTTCTTCGCCATCAATTCCCTTAACGGTCACAGAATGTTGATGAATAAGAATGTCGATGCGGGGAATAAGCAGGGCTAGAAGGGGCCAGTTGCCAGGTCTGAATGCTTGCCCTCGAATATGTGCCGCATAGTTGAACCCAGCCTGGCCAAATATCTTATAGCCGACTTTCACGTTCTCTGAGATGAATTTTCTCACAATGTCAGAGACCGAAGATCCATCAATTGGGCGCGATATTCGACCAGATTCTGTATCAATGGTCATATTCCTCGCTTCGGAGTCAACCACCAATGATGCTTGATTTCCAAGGCCCATGTACCATTTTTCTCCTCGTTCATATGCGTAATAATCATCGGTTTTGTGCCTTGCTAGTACTGATACCACAATATCCAGCGCATCAGCTTGGCAAGTGAAGGTAATTGACATTGCATGGGAGGACATTATGAAAGTTATGAGTTGATGGAGCTTATTTGCCTGTGTAGTTGATTAAAGATGAAGTGATTTGAATTTCTCAGACTCGGTGGTAGAATGACCTACTTATAGTATTCTCACTCCCTGCAAAATCTACATCCTAGGTGGACATATTGATTCAAGACGTCATATGAGTACAACAATTGTTGATCAATTTTCATCTCAGTATCTAATTGAATAAAAAGCGCCACTACAAAGTCTGGACACCCCTTCTGCATGCGCCTATTTGTGAGGCCTCATAAATTAACCACTTGATCTTCATTCTTGAGAATATGTGTATATTGTCCAATTCTATGAGTGAGGGCTTTTGATACTGGATGGGGCGTCTTTCTTCAGTTGTGTAACACTGTGATATCATAAAAGGTTGCCTCGAAAGGCAATCTTTTCTAATACCTGCAAGGTGAAGATATTCAACTCTGGATATATACTCCGAGCTATTCAGATAGAGATGGAAATGATTCTATGTTATCTGCACATGTTCAAAAGCCCCTGTGATAGGTATAATGCTGGTAAGGTACTATATATAGAAAGGATCTTTATATAACAATTACTTATTTATCAAATGATCTCTAAGGTGATTCCTAAGGCCCACGTTTTGGTATCCCTATATTCCAGGACTACTGGCAGCTAGTCTGGCTAGATAGGTGTATTTGAAGGGGCTCTGTCTATAACACAGGACAGACCACCAAGATTAATAGCACAGGGTTATACAGCAGGCTATAGGGTAGGACAGGAAGGAATAGATTAATAAACCTGTCTAGCGTGAACTCTATGATCATACTATGATGAAATAAACTTTGTAGTGATGTCTACAGAAGCTGCAGCGGCTCGACCACCGCTACCAAAGGGGAAAAAAGGCTTATCATTCTATTTATTTCATACAAAAGTAAGCGAAATGCAAGATATCTGCGTGGTGGGTTACCAGTACCCTAAGTGGCCTAGAAAGGAGACCATAGCATTATGATTTTTCTCATTAAAAGGGGAAATAAATGTGGGTGTTTTATCTCTTTACTATAAGCTAAGCTGCTCACATTCTGGTGGATAAAGCAATCATCCAGCTAGGAAGGGCATAATACTCATAACCTATTGGGGCCGCCCCCGCAAAAGGCCATTGGTAGGCCAAAAATGAACCCGCCAGAGATATTCCATTAGGGCTGAGCTACCCCAACTTCAAGCAGTTTATGGATCAAAAGATTTCAGACTGCCACTACTCATATGTTATCATTGATTTTTTTTTTAAATAACTCAGTCACGAGTGTTGATTATACAATCTCAAATTCAATGGTCCCCCATCCTTCATAAGTACATGACCAATGGCCCGGCTTGTCCATTAGAACCGCCTCCAAGCAGCTCCCCGGCATGATAAGCTGGCCCGGCTGAAACTCGATATCATACGCCGATAGGCGGTTCACCAGCCAAGCAACAGCAGCCAACGGGTTGCCCAGGATATTCTTTGTGTTGCCCGCCATGACCTCCTGGCCATTGAATTTCAGGAAGCCACGCATGTTGCTCAGGTTGAGATCAGTGATGTGGCGAGGCGTCCCGCCGAGGATGACTGCGCCTGTGGAGCCATTGTCGGCCAGGGTGTCGGGCAGGTCAATGGCCCAGTCCTTGACGCGCGAGTCGATGATCTCAATGGCCGGAATGGCATAGTCGATGGCGCTGATGACGTCGGCCACGGTGACGTTGGGACCCTTGAGCGCTTTCTTGAGGACAAACGCCGGCTCCAGCTCCACGTAGGGCTTGATGAACTTGTCTAGAGCAATCGAGGTGCCTTCGTAGAGGAAGAGGCTGGAGTGCAGGAATCCATAGTCCGGGTGGTCGATGCCAAACGCCGTTTGCATCACCTTGGCGATGTTGCCCAGTTTGTACCCGACTAACCGGTCGCCGGTACTGATAGCATGGTTGGAATTGATTTGTTGGATCTTGAAGCCGTCTTCGGGATCTAGGCTAGGCCATGTCTTGGTCGGGGTATCGATGGGCTTTTTCTCTGCCCGGGCAGTGCGCAGTGCAACTGCCACCTCGTTCAAGTCGACTGAAGGCATTTTAAAGATTGAAGGTCTGTATGAGAAGTTGTCAAGGAAATTGTTGTATCAAGGTCTCCATTTTTATACTTTATATCTTTCTCATGTTTAATATCACGCCGGATCAGAAGCCGAACCGATCCGAACCGAAGATAAGAAGCTATAGATAACCCCAGATATCCCGATATGCCGAAGTGGGAGAGATCGGAAGCCACCCGAGCAGAGCGGGGTTATACACAACTGATCAGATCACATTATCATTTTCATAGATCATTCGGACGATAGCAGATCTAATGGATGGAAGGGCTATATAATCTATATAATTTATCTTGCTGTCTTGATAGCAAAGTCATTGCTCTGCTTGCGAGTAATACTATATCATGGCCCCCATTGCTACCTCGTCCTTTATTGATATCGAACCCCCCGTGGTGATTGGTCCAGTCACCAAGAAAGCTACACGACCCTCCAATGCCCTGCCACAGTCTTTGATCGACGGGGCCAAGGTGGCCGAGCGGCAGGCATTTGATCCCGCCAGACACTTGACCTTCCAGCCTCCCAAGTCCATCCTTACGATGGAACAGATCGGCCTCAAGGGACACGGTATCTCCCCCCATGCCGCTACGGACCCGTTCCCTCTGTTTTCGCAGGAGGCCATTGAACAGATGCGGGCGGAGATTTTCGATGAACGGGTGCTCGCCGACTGTCAGTATTCGTCGTCGTTTAACAAGAATATGATCCGAGGCATGGGTTCGGCGTACGTACTTGAAATACTTTGACTCTCTTATCATTGTTCTTACTCTTGGGTGATAGACGTGCTCCTTTCACCTACGCAGCATGGAAATCCCCCGAGACTCTGGCCCGTATTTCCGAGGTGGCCGGAATCGACCTGGTCCCCTCGATCGACTATGAAATTGCCAATATCAACATCTCCATCCGAGATGAGAACGCCAGCATGGATCTCCTGCTGCACCAGAATCAAGCAAACGACGATGAGTTGCCGGCCGTTGCGTGGCATTACGATAGTTTCCCGTTTGTCTGTGTGACAATGCTGTCGGACTGCACCGGCATGGTGGGTGGAGAAACGGCCTTGCGAATGCCCAGTGGAGAGATCATCAAGGTCCGGGGGCCTGCCATGGTGAGTTCAGTTGACCTGCTATATCTGTTCCTTTTTTTTTTTTTTTTTTTTCTGATCCTTTCTAGGGAACCGCCGTGGTGATGCAGGGCCGGTATATCGAACACCAAGCCCTCAAGGCGCTTGGAGGACGGGAACGGATCAGTATGGTGACTTGTTTCCGGCCCAAGTCACCTTTAGTCAAGGATGAAACGGTGTTGGTGGGAGTGCGTGGCATCAGTAACATTTCCGAACTGTACACGCAGTACACCGAGTATCGACTGGAGATTCTGGAAGAGCGGATCCGCCACCAGTTGAAGCAGGAGAGGGAGCGGGAGATCGCTAAGAGGCCGTTTGATGTTGGGACCATCCGACACTTTCTGAACAACCAGAAATTGTTTATTGAGTCCATGTTGACGGAAATTCAAGAACTCGAGTAACATATTATGATTATGATGAAATGTTGTAATGGAAACTTTCTTACCGATCAAGTGTCCTAATCACTGATAGAGTAGCATTCCTGGAGATCTCTATCTATAACGGCTCTCATCCGAGACTCATCCGAGGCCCACAGATCGCCTCTGACGGTGCGGGGAATTTGTGCCTGAAGAACTGACATTGATGTCATTGGTGCATTCTTATCAATGATTTAATTGCATATAAACACATATAAACTCATACAAAGTAGATGGAGTCTGTCTGTCTTCAGTATCTCCCCTACCAAACATCCTCTTCCATACTTATCAAAATGACCGAGGACAAAAAACCTCAAGTGCCATCCCAGCTGGAGGGGGAGACCCATGACGATGTGTTTGGTGAAATCAGAGAAGACGGACCCAACTTCCGCAACGTCGGCTTCTGGGGAACCGTCATCCTCATGATGAAGACGCAGATCGGGCTCGGGGTGCTCGCAATTCCATCCGCTTTGGATGTGCTGGGGATGGTGCCCGGGATCATCTGCATGATCGTCATTGGCGCCATTACGACCTGGTCGGGCTATATCGTGGGTGAGTTCAAAATGAAGCATCGCGAAACGTACAGTATCGACGATGCCGGGTCCATCATGTTTGGCGTGGCTGGGCGCCTCTTCCTGTCTGCCGCGTTCTGTCTCTATTATATCTTCAACAGTGGCTCGGCCATTCTGAGTCTCTCCATCGGCTTGAACGCCGTCTCCTCCCATGCCACCTGCACCGCCGTCTTTGTTTCCGTCGCCGCCATCGTCGGATTTGCCCTCAGCAGTATCCGGACCTTGGGGCGCATTACATGGCTTGCTTGCCTGGGTTGGTTTGCCGTGTATTCTTTCCGCTGGTATTCAAACCTCCCCTCTGCGTTGAACTCATTCCTTGATACTGATCCGGTAGTCATCATGGTCACAATCGCCGTCGGCCTGGAGGATCGACCGGCGGCTGCACCAGCTTCCGACAGCCCTTGGGTCTCCGACTGGAAAGTGGTCGGAGATTCTGGCTTTGCAGAGACGATTGCAGCCGTTTCCAATCTCTTGTTTGCGTTTTCCGGAACCCCTGGTAAGCTGCTGTCTAGGGTTAGGGTTAGGGTTAGGCGTCAGTACTGACAAGCAGGCTTCTTTTCGATTGTGTCCGAGATGCGCAACCCCAGACAGTATGGCGCCGCCGTGATCACTTGTCAAGCCGGCGTCACACTCGTGTACACAATTGTCGGCTGTGTGATGTACTATTACTGCGGATCCTATGTCTCCTCGCCGGCTCTGGGCTCGGCCGGTGGTGTCATTGAGATCGTCAGCTATGGCTTCGCGTTGCCTGGGCTTTTTGTCACCATGACGATCGTTACTCATGTAATATCTATTGCAGTTTTTCAATTCGATTGAGGCTGATTGATTGCTAGATCCCTGCAAAGTTCATCTTCATCCATCTCCTTCGAGGCTCTCGCCATCTCACCAGCAACACTCCAACTCATTGGATAACCTGGTTCAGCTGTACGTTTGGCATCACCGTCGTTGCCTGGATCATTGCCAGCACCATCCCCGTCTTTGATGATCTGGTGTCTCTTATTGGCGCCCTGCTGGGCCCCGTCATGTGTATGCAACCCATGGGGGCGATGTGGCTATATGATAATTGGGGCAACGCCGACAGACGAACGGCATCTCAACCTCGATGGTTCCTCATGGTGGCCTGGTGCAGTCTCATCATTGTCCTTGGATTCTTCCTCATGGTTGCCGGCACTTATGGCTCGGTCATGAGCATTGTCCAGTCGTACAGCAGCAGTGGAGGGTCTGCTGCTTTTTCCTGTGCAAATAACTCCAGCTAGGAATTTAGGGTTAGGGTTTGTGGTTTATATGTAACAGGCATGGCTTTATCTAGACGTCCAGACCAGTATCAAACAAGTGACTAGTATATTTCATTCCAAATAGATGATTACTCTTTTTCAAACCTAGAATATATCTAGATGTAAATCTATCTATTCATTGGGGTATAAGTCTGAGACGGATAGCTAGCCACAGTACTATATCATAAGTATGGAATGAGACATAAGTATACTCTTTCTACATCGAGTCTAAAACACTATGGTCTGTCCCACCGATCTGCTCTATGATTGATAGAAACTCGTACGATGAGATCCCAATCTCATCCAAGATCTCCACGCCATTTGGTAGTTGCGCTGTAGAGGGTGAGCCCTGCGCTTTGCTATAATGATCCAGGGTCTGTCCTGAGGACTGATGGTGAGGGTGCATATCTGGTCCGTTTTCATCATGGTCCGTCTGCTCGGGCGTGGTGAGGAATAATTCCTGCAGGCCATAATGTTTGATCTGGATGCTCAGTTCATGGAATAGGCCTTGCAGATGAGCCAGCTCTGTCTTGCGAGCAATGGCTAGTCTGTTCCCCTTGGAGATCATCTCGTCTAGAATGATATGAGCCTTTTCTATATATTCTGCGCCTTCGGTAGCACGGGAGAACAAAGTATTGGCCATGACCAGATGCAGGGCCGCTCCGTATGTGACCTCCATTTCAAATGGAAGGAAGATTTCTACCAATCAGCTTACTCTATAGGTTGGGGGTTGAGGCTATTGAAGACTCACCCAACAGGCTATCCTCGTCGCTCAGAATCTGCAAGGTCTTGACGGCGGATTTGATCCCCGTCGAGATCAAGGCTTTGGTAGGGGCCAGGAAACTCTGCCAGTCGTCTTCTTGCTGGCCCAGTCTCTCGAGCCGTTCCTTCAAGATAGAAAGCAAAAGAGGCCGTGTCGCCACTATTACGCACTGGTGATATAACAAGGTGATATACCTGGTTCCCTTGGGCATGCTCTCCACCGAGGCCGATCCTCTCCTTGGAAAGACGATTTCTTCGATTTCCCGGGCATACACCGTCATGGCCTGCAGAATGGTGCGTGTCTTGTCGAGGAATGCGCCCAGTTCCGTTCTCCTGTTTTTGTAAATAGAACATAATATGGATGTGAATAGATACGACAGTTTGACGTGCAGCCTGAAAGTCGCATCCCTTCGTGAGGATCTTCCTCCAGCTGGAGCCGGATTCAAAACGGTTGTAATGTCACTATCTTGAATTGTCATGGGGAGACCGAGCGAGGACGATATATGCCGATCCATCACGTAGAGCGTCCACCAGAGATTCTGGCAGCGATTCACCGTCTTGACTCCCAACTCATCCTCAGGGAGTTCTGTATGTAACCCATCCAGTTGTGCGATTCGTATAGCTTGGACAACCTGCCGATAAACATATGAGGATGAACACATGAGAGAGAGAGAGAGGGAGAGATGGTGAGACTTACATAAATGTTGGCCAACTCGCGATGATCAATAGAATAGAGATACAAGGCAGCCAAAGCCAGGACTTCGACAGCCAGTAAGCCCTTGGTCCACAGGTTTGTATAGTCAGGCAAGAGAGACATGGCGCGCACAAAGAACTTGGAGCCGGGGGGATCGCGAGTGTTGCGAGAGCGCCGGAGAAACGCGGTTCCAAAGGCCAGCACCAGCAGGAAATGAACAAACCAAAGACGGTCCTGGGTGGCCTTGTGGAGGGAATGGCCGGTATAAAACTCGTGAAGATGCATGGTGAAAGCATCCTCGTCGAAGAATCGATAGTGTTGATCGAGATGGTGTTTCACCGTGTTGAACAGGTACAGCGCGTCCTCTAGAGATGGCAAACTACTGATATCCGGTGGCTCTTCCCCAGAGGCTGCTGCTGCGGCTGGTCTCCAGGTGAGAGGGTAGACTTCCTTATCCAACGAGCTGGGGACTCGGGATGGGGACTCAAGATGGAGATGTTCGGCCATCATGAGGGAAAGACGAGTTGTCATGGACCAGAGGGATGTAGGAGCCAGCCAGACTGATTGTCAGTACCATGTATTGACGATGATATGATGATAATGACCTACTCCAGCCTGTCTTCCCCTTGTAGAGACCATTGACTGTCCGAGATGGCGAAGGAAATGGATTCGCCCAGACACTCCGCTCGAGATGATGAGGATGAGGATAGACAGGCAGATGATCATCGTGACTGCCGGTGCTTGCTACTCGTCTTAGCTCAACCTGACCAACAAGATATCCACTTACCAGAGTATGCCTCGGATTTGTCAATGTCCACCATCGGCCCAAAGGCCACATCAGCGCTTCGTTTTCCTGTAGTGGAAGGCGTTTGCGACTTGGGGGTGATGTCTGACTGCTGCTGCTGCTGCTGCTGCTGCTGCTTGGCCTGGTCGAGTAATCTCTGGAGGATTCTAGAACCAAAGACATTTGTTATTCCAGGACCCTGACTGATTCTGGCAGACGAACCCTACCACAGACCTTTCGTCGACCAGGACCTTGTTGGCATCGGGGAAATGGCATTTGATCCCTCGTCGCTGGCAGTTGGCACAAGGATCCGTGCCCGAACATTTGATCTTGCTCTGTCGGCAAGCAGAGCATCTGATGAACAGTCAGAATGATTTAATCTAGAGTGAAACACTGACACTTACGCGTTGGAAGTGCGTTTCGGCTTCTGGGTCTCGCTTGGTTCCATTATTACTATTACCAAAGGGAATCGGAAACGGCTCTCTGTCAACAGACCGGCCGCTGTCAATCTTATCTTGTTATTATCTGTGGGGTATGGTCCAGTTTGTGGAGTAACTTCACTGTAGGCATAAGTCACTATAACGAGTCATCTTTGCTGTCAATGCGTGAGATAAAGAATCCACTCCATGTTGATTCGACACAATCTGAAGTCTCGGGAAGAACCCGAGGCTTACGCCTTGTCCTTGTAGCCGAGGCAACTTGGTTATCTAGCAAGATGATAAGGAATCGTTGAATAATAGAAACAGGGCTTAACAAAGTACGATCTTTCAATATCATGGTCAGCCTGGTGAGTGTAGTGTATATAATATATATAGTATCTATAGGTATATATATATATAGCATAATAATAGATAAACTAGATCTAATACACCGTGTTGACCCCCCCCGTCACAATCATCTTGATATTCACATAATCATCAATCCCATACTTGCTCCCCTCACGGCCCATACCTGAATGCTTGACGCCTCCGAATCTAAACTGTTATTAAACGAATCTGATAGCGATGTCAAGAAGTACTCACGGTGCAGCCGAGTCGGAAATGACTCCAGTATTGATGGCAACCATGCCAAACTCCAACCGTTCCGAGACGCGATGAGCCTTGCCCAGATCGCTCGTCATCAGGTACGAAGCCAGGCCGACCTCGCAGTTGTTGGCCCGCGCAACCACCTCGTCCTCGGTGGAGAATCGGGCCAGGCCTGCGACGGGCCCAAAGGTCTCCTCGGTGGCGATCTTCATCGAGTCGTCGACGTTGCCCAGGATGGTGAGCTCGTGGAAGTTCTTGCCAACGGCCGGCAGGGCATTGCCTCCCAGCAGGACGGTGGCCTTTTTGCTCACGGCATCCTGGATATGATCCTGCGTCTTGGCCACTCCGTTGGTCAACGGACCGTGAGTGACGGCCGGGTTGTGGGCGCCGTCGCCCACCAGGGCCGTCTTCTTCTTCATCACCTCGACGAACCGCTGGCTGAACCGGTCGTAGATGCCCTCCTGCACGTAGAATCGGTTCGCGCACACACACGTCTGGCCCGTCACCTTGAACTTGCTGACCACGGCGCTGGTCACGGCCGTCTCGAGATCGGCGTCGTCGAAGACGATGAACGGCGCGTTGCCGCCCAGCTCGAGACTGAGCTTCTTCAAGGTACTGCTCGACTGGCTCATCAGCAGCTTCCCGACGCGCGTCGAGCCCGTAAAGGAGATCTTCTTGACGGTCTCCGACTCGCACAGCGCCAGACCGAGCGTCGGCGTGTTCTCCAGCGCAGTCACCACGTTGATGACCCCCTTGGGCACGCCCGCCCGCTCCGCCAGGAGGGCCATCACGTTGGTGGAAAAGGGCGTCAGGCCGTCCGATTTGATGACCACCGTACAGCCGGCGGCCAGGGCGGCGGCCACCTTGCGGGCGCCCATCGCCATGGGGAAGTTCCACGGCGTGATCAGGCCGCAGACGCCGACGGGCTCCTTGACCACCTGCGTGCGACACGCCGGGTTGCTGTGCGGGATGAGGTCGCCGTAGATGCGCGGCGCCTCTTCGGAGAACCATTCGAAGAAGCCCGCCGAGAAGAGCGCCTCTCCCTCGGCGTCCCCCTTGGCCTTGCCGTTCTCCGCCGTGATGATGCGCCCGATATCCTCCTTGTTGTCCACCAGCAGCTCGAAGAGTCGCCGCAAGATCCGGCCGCGCTGTCGTCCCGACTGGGCGCGCCAGCTGGGAAACGCCCTGGCGGCGGCTTGGATCGCCGCCTCCATGTCTTCCGGGCTGGATTCAGGGCATGTTCCCACCAGGGCGTCCGAGGCTGGGTTGTACACGTTGAACGTCTGCTTGGATACGGATGAGACCCATTGTCCGTCGATATAGGCCTTTTCGATGAACAGACTCGGGTCTTGTAAGCTGGCAGCGAGAGTAGCCATTTCGAGAGATTGAAGTTGAAGATTGAAGTTGGCTTGAAGAAGGAAATGGATTCGGAACAGTTCCTAGAATTTAAAATAATAACACTCTGCCTCAACTGATCCGAGAGCTATCGGCTTCTCGCCCGATCTACCCGAGGAGGGGCAACTGTTATCAGACGATTTGTGATTATCATGGGAATCTATTATTCATCTATTTGGATATTATTCCTCGGCTGGATTAGAGTATTCGCATCTCATCAGGTCTTTTCTACCAGGCTAGCTCTCTATTGATCAAGGTATGAATATATGGTATCATTGAACCGAGGAATGATCCGGGACCCGCTCGAGCCCGCCATCGGGTCCTTCCGAGGGCTCAAATCTCGAGAATATCCATTATAAAAGGGCTCTGTCTTATTGAGCGAAAGAACCTGTAATTACTACACTTACTTGTCAAAAGTCTGGGTACACTTAAAGATCCTGAGAGAACATGACCCTAAATGATCATATATGGCCCTAAAAGCTTAGAAATAGTATAAATTATATAGATTCTTTATGATATTAACTCAATAAATGCATTGATACTGTCAGATATTTTACCCTATACCTCTTGATTTTAAAGAAATTTGATTTTAGTTTCTTCCTTTGTAAAGCCTATAAAGATAAATTATATTCAACTAGCAACTTAAAGGTCTCTTAAAACCAGATTATTAATAACTATGTAAGCCCTAAAGTAAACTTTATATTAGATCATACTAATTATTATCCTAAAGGACTACATAACTATAGTGAAATAGATGGTGAGAAGAGGTATTGATTTCTTAATGCATCACGCACAATGAAACTTTGAACCAGGTTATAGTGAATTGCATGTAATGCTTATATGTACTTCAAGACGCAAGGAAAACAACATGCCAAATCCCCTACCAGGAAATCAAGAGCTGCTGGGGGCACTTGAACGGAAGAATCTCCGTAAGCCCAGCATCTTGACCATCTCCCGCCAGAAGCCCGTGGGCTGTTCCTCCTCGGTCTCCTCGTATGCGGCGATAAAGTCGGCCTCCCAGACCAAATCCACCTCGGTCGGGCGCAGCCATCTGGTTTTCTTGGAGATCTTCCAGAAGAAGAAGGTAATCACAGCCAGCAGCACCATGGTGTAGTCGAGGAAGAAGTCGGCAGTGCTCCAGGGCTTGAAGCTTTGGTAGCCAAAGCCGCCCGCCATGGCGACCATCCAGACGAGCGAGATATAGCCACTGTATGGCTGGAAGCGACCCGTGTATGGCAGTGCAGAACGATCAAAGCTCTGCGCCTGGCAGGCATGATAGAAGCAGATGTAGGTTGTGGTGATGACAATATAGTCGATCATGATGTTGGCAGTCGTCAGGTCGATGAGCCAGTCGAGCACCTTCATTGAACCGTTCGACAACTGCAGCAAGGACAGACAGGAAAAGGCCATGACGACGATGTAGCTGTAGATAGGCACACCCTTTTGCGTCGTCTTTGCAAAGATCCGGGGTGCCTGCTTGGCCACTGCCAGGCCGTGCAGGGCTCGAGTGGCAGCGTAGGAATAGGTGTTACCCGCCGAAAAGACAGAAGTCACCATGAGGGCCGTGACAATGTCTGGGAGGACCGTGACGCCCAAGTTCTCCATCGCAATCACATAGGGTGAGGCGGCAGAAGACGATGTGCCGCTGGTGATGGCGCTGACCAGGAGAGGATCGTTGTAGGCGATGAGAACGCCGACACACAGACTGCCGCCGATGAAGAAAATGGCAAAGCGCCAATAGACCGTCTTGAAGGCGTTCTTGATGTAGATCCGGGGATGCTTGGCCTCGGCAGAGACCATGGAGATATACTCGGGCCCGACAATGATGAACAGACTGATCCATAGAGCGCCCAGAAAGCCTTCAAATCGACCCAATTGCCCGTCAGTGGCATATTCCGCAAAGGCCCCCGGATGTTGCCAGTGGCGGAAGCCATAAGCATCCCCTTGTGGATTGCCGCCGACCATGGTGATGAAGGTGAAGCAGAAGAGGATGATGATCAGGACAACCTTGCCTCCACTCAGCCAGAATTCAGCTTCTCCGTAGGTCCCGACGGCAAGGAGGTTGAACGCTCTAACCACCAGTCAGTCTTTCCCTTCTCCCTTGTTCTCTATAGAGTAAACCAAGAAAAAAAAAAGGACCTACGCGTAGATGGCAATACAAACCAAGCAGACGGCAACGACGGGAACGTCACTTCGCCAATACTCAATCAGCAAACTGAGGGCGCAGATCTCAAATGGCACCGTCAGAGCCATATAGATGAAGAAGTTCCAGCCGGCCATGAAGCCCCAGGCTTCATCCACCCACTTGCCTGCCAGTCTGATAAAGCCACCACTGACCGGCATATATGTAGTCATCTCGGCGAGGCAATTGTTCAGCAAGCCGACCATGATGGAATGGATGATGAAGGCCACGAGGAGACTGCCCGGCCCCCCTTTGTACAGCCCCGAGCCGATGGAAATGAAGAGGCCAGTGCCAATCGAGCCTCCAATGGCCACCAGCTGGATCTGGCGGTTCCCCAGCCGACGATGTAGACTCTGGTCGATCCTGCCCGAGGCCTGCCCTTCATCCACATCCTCAGCAAGGGCATATTGATCGATTTTCTTCTCCTCCATGTTGGGTATCACCGGATGGGAGTTCAACAGAAGAATTATTCGGAAGTTGAAGCATCAGTCCAAGGTGGAGACCAAATCCTTATATAGCATTTCCCCCGTGTCTCACCACTCATAGCTGGGGTGATATAGATTATGCCACTCTGTCCATCAATCCATATATTGAGGGTTAGCGTGCGGGATTTAGAGTTTTACCATGACCTGATAGATATAGATCAGCGTCCATTGATTGACTGATTGGATCTAATTGAGTAGACTCGGGAGGGCTCGGGAGACTATCAGTCCCGCGTTGATCGGGAAGGGTATCCGACTTGTTAACCCTGCTTGATGACGCCAAAGAAAGGGGGACCGGGATGTGGTCCCGAGATAGCACAGACCTCTTGGTTGACAATGATAATGAAATTCTACTTGCACAATGATGTCAAGATGTATCTATGCTTCAGTTATACCCAAATGTGATGATTATGTGTATAGGTTGTAGTATAGTAAGTTATATAGCACTGAATAATTGACTGACCACTTGCCGCAATCCAATCATGTCGGTCACCACGCTGTTCATCAAGAAGCCTTTACTCGCCCATGCCTTTGCATCTTCGCCACTATCGCAATAAATGCCAGCGGCAATGCCCGCCGCCTGTGCCGCCTCTTGCACCGACTGGATGGCGCCCACCAGCGTCTCGTCCATCTGGCCTCTGACGATGGGGTGTCCGATACTGACGCCCAGGTCAAAGGGCCCTACAAACAGGACATCGATCCCGGGAACCTTGGCGATTTCCTTGACATTGTCCAGAGCAGACTTGGTTTCAATCTGCACGGCGATGACCAGCGAGCTGTTGGCTTGTTCCAGGTATTCTTTGCCACTGAGCTCCCGCACCTCGCCACCATGAGGGTGCTGCTCGACAAACTTGTCCACGGCGAGCAGCGGCTCGAACCCCCGGGTGCCCAGTGGGGGGAACTTGGAGGCTCGGACAACGTTTTCTGCATCCTGCACCGTCTCCAGCATGGGGACAAGGATGCCGTGGGCGCCCGAATCTAGCGCCCGTTTGATCATACAGTGCTGCCCCTCGAGAACGCGGACAATGGGGGACACCCCGCAGGCGGCGGCGGCGGCGACAATCTCATGCATCGAGTCGTCGGAGATGTTCCCATGTTCCAGGTCAACCAGCAACCAATCCATGTTTCTTGCTGAACGGCACATTACGCGAGTGAGGTTCGTGCCGGGCAGCATCTGCCATCCTCCATAGGCCGGCCGGCCTGCCTTGAGGGCTTTTTGCAGTCGATTGGCTTCTTGCATTAGCACGTTTGAGATGATACTAATAAAACTTGTTGAACGAATCAAAGGATATGATATCGAGTAGATTGAAGAGGGCGCCCATATCTTTCAATGTCTTGAAATATGGTTTATTAATGTTCCCTGACGAGCCCCCCTGCCTGGCTATGTATGGTCTGCCCGATTTTGCCGGTCGGGATCGGAAGCCGAGATGTGACTTCTTTTCAAGATAACTAGGGGTTATAACTAGTTAGCTAAACATTGATAGCTCTTGTTAGATAGAGTCTAGCAATCATACAGGAAGTTTAGCTCAGAGGCAGATACGCGACGTTAAAGCCAACAATAGAATGGCATAATAGAAAACAAGAGAATACTCCAAGGGATATGTCTTCCACAGGCCCTACAGTCTACTAGGCTATAATAATGATAGTTCACCAAAACTTAAATCAAACACTAAATTGACCACTTAATTCAGAGGACCGATTCAGGTCAAATTAGATAATTATCATACTGAAAGAGGAAGTCAATAAGAATAAATATCAAGACGTCTATGATTCAAGTGGTATCTATCAGCTGTCAAACGCTACACCATCTCAAATTTCGACATGGCTTATGAGATGATCTCTAATAAGATAAACTCTTGTTAATGATTATATAGGAAAGTCATTGAATATATAAGCTAATTGATTGTTAAAAATAAAATTTAATCCATGTCCTCCACCTCAATCAGCTCAGCAATTGTGGCTTCCAGGAAGGCCTGCTGCTCCCTAAGGAAGGCAGTCATCTCACGGATATTGAAAGGACGCTTGGTGTCCACCCTCTTCTGCTCCTGCTTTTGCTTCAACCGCAGTCGTTCCTCAAGCACCTCCAGCCGGTACTCGGTGAACCCGTGGTACAGCTCCGACCAGTTGCTGATCGCCCGGGATCCCGTCAAGATCAGCTCATCGCGAATCGTGGGATCCCTGGGTCGGAAGGCAGTCACCATACTGATACGCTCGGGGCCTCCCATGGACTTGAGGGCTGCGTGTTCAATATACCGTCCTTGCATAACCACCGCAGTTCCCTATCTGTGAATTAGCATTGAAATGGAAGATGTAGAGCAGCACTGGGCTGGGTTTAGGATAGGGTTTACCATTGTAGGTCCACGGATCTTTCTGATCTCACCAGAGGGAGTCTTGATCGCAGTCTCTCCACCCACCATGTTACTGCAGTCCGAAAGCATCGTCACACACACAAAGGGGAAGCTGTCATAGTGCCATGCAAAGGCCGAAGAGTCATTGTTACCGTCGCCCTTTGCGATAGCAGAGGAATCATTGTCCACAGAAATATTGATATTGGCAATCTCATAGTCGAATGATACCACGAGATCAACGCCGGCCACCTGGGACACTCGACGGAGGAGCTCCGGTGAGCTCCAGGCATCACAGGTAAAGGGGGCGCGTCTATATATATCAGTTGGATGAAGAGTTCACTCATGCGTAATATCTTGAACCTACTCTCGTCCCATGCCTCGGACCATGTATTTTGCAAAGCTCGATGTATACTGGCAGTCCCGCAGGACGGGCTCGCTGAAGATCTCCGCTCGGATCTGCTTGATGGCTTCGGTGGTGAACAGCGGGAAGGGGTCCGAGGCTGCCACAGGCGAGATGCCATGACCTTCAAGGCCTATCTCCTTCATCGTGGTGATTCCTTTGGGGGGCTGGAATTCCAGGTGCCTCTCCGCATCGAACACTTGCTTTTCGGGCATGCGAGCACCGTCGATGAGCCACTGGGGCAGCGTTGTGCTGGGACGAGTCGCCTTCTTGGTGGTTGGGCCTACCACCGTGGGTGGGGCAGGACGCAGTTCGGCAATCGAAGGCATTTTTTCTGGGTTTGTAGAACTCTGAGTCTGTAGAGCTTGAAGTCTTAGCTGGATAGTCAACCTTGGTAGAGTGGGAAGCAAACTGGTTGAGGAAAATGATCCCTTCTTATGGGCTTCCTGATTCTTCTGCAATATAAGTAGAGAGATTGATAGCGTCGCCCGATTTTCCGTGGGTCCGGACAGTATCTCCATCTATCTGGTATAGATCGGGTGACCAAACCAGAATCCTAGTCGAGATTGGGATGACAGGCATCTCTGTAACCTCACCAAACCACTGGAGAAGATCTGATAAGCTCAAGGAAAGCTGGCCTGGAAGCAGACCCAAACGCTCCCGAAACTCCGATCTATCATCACTGCGATCGGTATCTCGGGTAGCTCGTCAGAGGAGGAAGAGGGGACCGATAGGGGGCCGACAGGCAATGCCCCTGTATGGGCTAGTAGACAGTGCACACACGACGTGATAGAGAAAAGGCAAACATAGTGGCAATGATCCGATCCAGATGGACTCCACCAACACAATTTCGAGTCCAAATTAAGGCAATCATACTAACTCCATTGGACACAAGTACCGTCCAGATTGCAACCCGAGAAACTGGCAGATACATCATTAATATGTCTTATTCAATAGGTTTTCTTGCCTTCATCTCGATCAGAAATTCTATATCATGTTGAAGCATGGAGTGGATGATAGTCTTCTCCAAGATTCTCACTTTCCCTTTCTCACAACAGCCTTAGTTTTGGGCTTATCACTTCAAGCTGGGAAGTCCTATAGTTACAGGATCTACCTTCTTTATATATGTTAGTGAAGCCCTAACGTCATTATCATTGGTGGCAAGCTTAAAGATTCAATACATCACTATTATGCTTCACATATTATTGAAATCGCCCTGGTTGACAGTATTGCCCTCTATGAGCCAGTCTGGCTGTAAATCCCATATTCCTTGAGTAAGGCCTTGGGACCCTATCTGATCCACGATAGAGAGAAACTCATTTGATGAAATTCCCACGGCCTCGAGGGAATCGGAGTTTTGTGCCAATGAGTCTTGCGTCAATATAAATGACTCAACATCCTCTACTGAAGCCGCGTGCCACTCCATGGCCGTAGAAGACAAGCTCCCCTCCCGCTCCTCCTCCTGCACTGTGTCCATCCTAGAGCTACCGGCAGTCTCTCGTTCTTTGGCATTGGATAACGTCAAACCTTGGATTCCCTGTTGCCTGATCCTGTTCGAGAGCTCTCCAAACAAGAACTGCATGTGAAGAAGTTCGGTTCGCCGGACCTCGGCAACTCGATTGCCACCCGAGACAAGCCGGTCAAGGACCTGATGAGCCGCCCTGGTGTGGTGATTGTCCATTGCATCAAATTGAAAGAGTGTATCGGCTATCGTCAAGTGGAGAGCGGCTGCGAAGGTGAATTCCAGATCAAAGGGAAGGAATGTCTCTAATGTTGAGGAGTTAGCTCAATCCTCGCTCTAAGCAAGCACAAATGAAAGAATGGGAAGAGGCCTGCATGGAAGGGATAGTACCAAGAATAATATTGTCGTCTGAGATGATTTCTAGCGACTTGATAGCTGATTTAATGCCAATAGAAACAATACTTCTTGGAAGAACCAAGAATTGGTGCCATTCCTCTTCTGGCCGGTCAATTTTCTCCATCCTTTCCTTCAAAACGGAGAGAAGAAGCGGCCGTGTTGCAAGAATAACACACTTTTGTTATCATTGTTAGTAATACACACACATTGAGCATTTAAGTAAGTAGGCCACACACACCTTATGATACAGTAAGATAATGAACCGCATATCATGGGGCATCGTGTCCATGGAAGATTGAAACCCAGAGGGAAATATGTCTTCAATTTCTTCAGCAAGCCCGGCCATTGCCTGGAGTATCTCTCTGGTCAGATCCATAAAATGACCCAGTGGTGTTTTCTCGGTCCTAAATATTTCTGGCAAAGGACGTTAGAGAAGACCTTCAAGATTGGCCAATGAATACATGGATTAAACACACTACTCAAGATAGACGACATCATCTGTGATAGTCTCACTTGTAGACTAAAAGTAGCATTTTGTGAGCCATCACCCGGTACATCGACCAAGGCGGAGATATCAAAGTCCTGGACGGTCATAGGAAGCCCAAGCGCAGAGGAGATCTGGCGATCTATAATGTACAGTGACCACCAGATGTTTCGGCATCTAGTGACTGTTTCATGGCCCAACTCATCCTCTGGAAGCTGAGTATGAAGCCCCTCCAGCTGTGCTATTCGTATGGCCTGACCAATCTATTCCAGGGTATCTCAGTCAGCATATGGTCTCTCCATGATGTGAGATGGCATGCTGGCCCTCTTACATAGGAGTGCGCTCCCTCCCTGTGATCGATTGAATATAGGTACAGAGATATGAGAGCCAGATTTTCGATCACAGCGAGGCTATCTCTGCAGGTGAATGTATGGTTTGGCATAAGAGACATGGCACACAGGAATAGCTTCGATCCAGGCGGGCCACCCTCTGTTTTTGTCCGTGAAGAAAACACCTTTCCAAACGCGAGAACAAGTAGTAGCTGGATGAGCCACATGCGAGAGTGGGCCGATTCACCAGCTGCTCGGCGCTCATAAAAGTGTTGTATCTGGGCAGCAAAATCGGCATTCAAAAGGCGATAGATTTGATTTAGATAGAATTTGACAGTGTTGAAAGCATGAATGGCCTGGTCGACTGAGGGTAAAGGTATAGTATCCAAGCAGTCCCGGGTGTTTCGCAAGTTACTCCAGTCGAGAGGATATATGTCTCCATCCAAATGGAGATTTAAAGTCTCAGGCGAGGCTAGATTGAGTTTTTCACTCATCATGACAGCAAGTCTTGCAACAAATGACCAAGGAGAGGTTGGCGCCAGCCAGACTATACCTTTAAATTAGAATAAAGGTGAAAGAGAAAGCATTGTGGGAGAACTCACGCCAATTGCGTTTTTTGGAAGCGGCATCTTTGATCACGGTCGTAGGCAGCGCAAAGGGACTGGTCCATATACTAAGCATGGACTCGCTTTCCTGAGATGGGCCTCTCGGTGCAATTCCAACCGGCTCAGATAGAGTGCTCTTGTCGGATGGAGGTGGAGTGTGCTGATTTTGTTCTTCAGGGTCAGAGGAGCCTCTCAAGCGTCCTGTTCCCCCTGTTGCCCTTCCTCTAGCTTGATTCTGGAGGTCACGTAAGTATCTGGTAATTTCAGATTTTAGCATATTACACCCGTCGCATATATACATCTATCAAAGGGCTTACCTTTCAGAAATTAAGACCTTTGTGTTGGAATCTGAGAAATAACAATCTGTCTTGCGGCGATGGCAGTTCTGACAGGGCCTTTCTCCGGTACACCTAATTTTACTTTGCCGACAGGCAACACAACTAACCAGATAATCAGTAGAGATTCACTATAGATATTTATCAACTGGTTTTGGACACACTCACGCTTTTGCTGCTCGTTTTGATCTGCGATTTTCCATCTGTATCTATTTCATTTGTTGTGTTTGGGTAAAAATAAAAACGGAGGACCAATCAAGGCATGCAAGTTTAAATTAATGATAAATCACAGGCAAAAAGAAATGAATTTATTCATTTTGAGGGATCTCCATGCCCTATCGTTCACTGCTTTTTTCGCCTGCCAGGGAGATATATATCATAGACTTTGGTGGTTGGAATCGGGGACCATGGACCGTTGCTTATGTGGGACAATGTACTATTTTACTGCGCTGAGAAACATGTTGAACAAGCCACTGTGTGGGGTACATAGCATATGATAAGTCCTAGTTAGTACTTGACTGGTTAGGTGGAGGAATCACTGGTTGGCAAGCTACATCATATTGAATAATTAATATTCAGTAGAAATCAATGCGCCTCTTTAGATTTCTATAACTATATATAAGATCAATATTATTATAGCAACTAAACTTTATGGAACTTTGAAAAGGCTTAATTTGCTATTTATGAGTCAGTAAGCCTTGTTTATCTACATTTCTTGGCCTCTTTTCGATATTCTTGTTTTGTGGGTTTAACCAATATAAATATATCTTCTATATAGAATGTGTTTAACCGGTTGAAATAAGCAATTGAATAGATGATTATCATTATATAAAAGTCAATAGGAGTAGCAGGAATTCCCGGGAGCAGTGGCAGAGATATCAATAAAAACTATAAATAAAATCATTTCTATCATTATGAGAAATACATTAGCGTGAATGAAGAGATAAGATCTCCGGCTAAGCGCGGAAGTCAGCGGAACCTTCCGCCGCCTCCTATAAGCCCAACTCACAACAATTTATGACAGATAGTCCAAAGGGCCATGATAAATAGGCATACAATTTATGATGAGAACAAACTATAGAGTAGTGATGTAAATAAGGAATAATATTGTTATTCAGATAATTGCATGTAAGAGTTGCACCGTAATTACCTAATTACCTAATTAACAGCAGGGGAGACAAGAATTTTTGACAAGGGCTGACCACTTACTCAGCTGATAAGGCCTCCGCACAGTCAGTGCTTATCATCTGACTTGGCAAGCGGGGGTAAAAAACCCGACAATCCTGATGACCATTCAGTCCCGGGCAAATTAACTATTCCGGGTTAATAAATCCCCTCTTTAAATGGTGACTTGGACCTAAGAAAGAGGGGGACGCCACAATAAGTCACCGGTTATCTACACATAGTACCTAGTAGGTCAGGCTTGGCCCCCTTGGTGTTAACCCATGATGTATGATGTAATTTATACCTTATCGCAAGAGATGACAATACTGTACAAGGGGCTTAATTGCTAGTCAAAGTTGGGTGGGCGATCAATCTGACTAATCTAAACAGGATAGACAGTAACAGTTTCAAAACAGCCAGGAGGTGCATTGAGGCGAGCCCCACCATGACGCCTGGGCTGTGTCCAGGTTACGCTGATCTATCTGCTGCTGCCCTTGACAACCAATATAGCAATCGCTTCCCTGCCCTGGCAAACGCACGTCAACCACAAGACGACTGAGAGTAAGGCGAGGGTGGCTTATAGCGGCGGGTGCACATTTGTCTCTTGTTTTCTACCCTCCCGATCCTGATAATTACCATTTCTATCCCCCCCTCTAGACCAATGAGATTCTAGTCTGATATAAGACCTTGACCAGCGGCCAGACTATCATGCACCATACCAGCTTATTCAGGCTATTCCCATTTGTTAATAACTGGACTCTATATGTAGTAGCATACCGGGACGACACATGTCAATACCACCACCAAGAAGGGCGGCCAAAGGGCCCAGTGTATCGAGCTGCCATGTGAGGGGGTTGTTACGTCTCTACCCTCTCTATAGAAGATATTCATACCGACAGACTAAGCACCCTAGCTGGCCGCTGTATCCCCCTGGATGGAGCAAACATACCGGCGGCGACGGCGGTAGAGGCGGCATGGCGATGGCGATGGGATATCAACAGACTCATCGTCCTTGACGACATCCAGCGGCAGCCTAACCCTCGTCAACGGCCCCGTCATAAAGGTCATCTAGAATGTCCTGGTGAGCACCACTGACGCCTTCACAGCGCTCGAGTCCAGCGTTATGGACGCCCTGTATGGCGCCAAGCTGTTGTACTAGAAAACTACTATTACGGATACAGGCGCAGCTAATGTCATAATAGAGAAGCACATCTATACTATCGCTAATGCCGCAGGTGTATTCCTCGCCTGTTAGATAGAGGTTATTCTCTATTCTATAAAGTCTTTGTGGAGTCTACTCTCTATGGGGGAGCTTATAGTTCCGTTTACATATTGACTTTGACTTTGACTTTGAATATGTCAACTATGTCGACTAAGGCAATAATGATGGCGCTTCCTGCTTTATGCTTGGGGGCTGGTTGCGCTGCCCGCCACCTAACTGGCTGTGAAAGTAATGTGGGTGTAGATGCCGAGCTAATATAATGCCAGAGTAGCTGTGATGAGGACACTATGAGGGAATGTGAAATGCATTCTGGCATGAATTTAGCTTTATAGTGAAGATCAGTGGTTTATATTAGCTTAAATCTAAACTCTACTCATAAAAATATACTGTAATGTGGCCTTAGTTAAAATATCTTAATAGTAATATTTAAACCTTAAGCATAGAACAGTATATGAATAAGATATACAGTAGGGTTGAGTGTCTTAGTGTATCTTGGCTACTCTCTTCTTGACTATAATTTAGCTATATCTTGTTGGTATGCATACTAGGACCACACATAGTTGGCGTTGAGGTTGTCTATGATCTGGAATACTAGTAAAGATATACTAGCCGTGGGCTTATATGTTACTTAATTTATATTGTCAACTTGCTTCTTATTGACTTCTAGCTTAATGGTTATTTAACTATTAGTCACTAATTCTGACTATATTAACTAGTTAATAAATTAGTATCAAACTATATAATTCTTTCTTTCCCCTTAATTCCTAGTAGTCTAGTCATGAAGTCACCATCCTTGATCAATTGAGTCTTATTCCATTATTAAAGTAGTAGAATGATCTCGGTATGTGGCTATAGACCAAGTCTTGTAGAGTGCTTACTAAGTAAATATTTGTAGCTATATATAAATATATTTTACGTCAGGATTTTTTACCTCCTGTCACATAAATAAGAAGTTATAGGAATACACTGATATCTGATATCAAAAATAAAATGAAGAGGGTACAAAGTTCTTAAACAGAGTAATTAGTTTAATGGTTAACATTTCATCATGACACTGGCGCAGATGAAAAGACAGCCGGTTTAAGCCCTTTTATCAATTATATATTATCCCATATATCTTGACAAATATGCTCCGTTACTAGTATAGAGTAGATAATAGGACCTTATAATAGAAGGGATTTTAATATATCAACCAGATATTTGCATATTAATTTCTGTATTAATAGTATTCCCCTTTATAAGGGGATTACTATGCTAATGTTTGTGTTGACTTCACATTGATTCCTAATGTGATTCCTCAACTATTCTTGGACTAGTCACTTGACTGATTCCATGTGGGCCTAAGTTGACATCCCTACATTCCACACCCTTTCCATTTCTACTAAATAATACATAAGTTATTGGCATCCCTACATTCTTACTAGTTAAATTCTATTACTGGCTGAGATTGAGACTAAACACAGCTAGCCAGATTATGCAGCTACATCCAAAGGTTTACATATTTATCTGCGAGCTGAAGTCCGTTTACCCCTATCTTACATATGTGCCGTATCTGCGCAATTCCTGTCAGGTAAATGGGTTAGATGATATAGATAGTAGATTTCCTATTGGAGATGCTACAATAAACTAGAAGTCAATAATGTATTATAAGCTTTCATAAGTACCAAAGATATATCCATCATCAATAAAATCCCCCACCACTTCTTTTACGTCACTAATGGTACAGTTAGGCTATGAGGTTGATACAACTAATATAGATGGACAGGCTTAGATATTAAATATAGCTTAGTATTAGAGGAAAGACATTACCATAAAAAATTCACTTGAAAGAGGATAGAGCACTCAAGGGT
This sequence comes from Penicilliopsis zonata CBS 506.65, assembly GCF_001890105.1. Lineage (NCBI taxonomy): Eukaryota > Fungi > Ascomycota > Eurotiomycetes > Eurotiales > Aspergillaceae > Penicilliopsis > Penicilliopsis zonata. The sequence goes on from NW_019208943.1 coordinate 62,168, forward strand.
CGGGCGCGGCTGGACAGACAGCCTTCAGCATTATATAGACAACCTAAATAGCTATATTTAGTCCTAATTAATAAAAATATTAGCCTAAGAGACTATTAAGTTTTAATACTAATTCAATAAGAATATAGGAATATTAGTATATTAGAATCTATATTTCAGTAGGGGTGTAAGGGGGTAAGGAATGAAACATAGGCCTAAGGCATTAATTATAGAATTATTAAGGAATCATTAAGGTATTAACTAAGAAATCATTAATGGATTATTAATCAATTATTAATAAATCATTAATAAATCATCAATTAAGGAATCAACTAAAGAACTAATTTCTTAATTAATTAAGAAATTAATTAAGAAATTAAATTTACTTTAGATATCTTTAACTCATCTATATACCTAGATATTATATAGGCTAAAGCTAACTATAAAGGGCTATTTAGGCTGTCTATATAATGCTGAAGGCTGTCTGTCAAATCCCGAAGGCTGTCCGTCAAAAGCCAGAGGCTGTCTGTCCAGCCGCACCCCCAATGGTCATACAGCAGCTATATGGTAGGACAGGAAGGAATGGATAAACAGGAGTGCCTAGCAGGTACTCTATAAATATATTATGATGTAAGAAAATATATCCTTTTATAAGCTCATTATTACTTAAGAGTGGGTAATTTTATATAAAGGTAAGCTGGTTATCCTTAAACACACTAGATCTATGTCTATAATTCATAGGTTATATACTTAAGAACTTATCCTTATATCTTCACCTAAGAAAGCTTAAATCATGTCTTTATCTCATAACCAAATTCATCAATACTCTCTTATAAATGCCCTCATGCAGGGTATTTGTGTGGAGGGTTTGCCAGCATCCCAGCTGCCCGAAAAAGGAGACCACGGCCTTGGGACACTTTCTGGTCTAAATGGAGAGATAGTTATCATAGATGGAGTCTGTTATCATTTCACCGCAAGTGGAGGTGCTCATATTCTGGGAGACCAAGAAATCATTGCCTTTATCATGATTACAAGGTTTCAACCAGTGAACATTGTCCAACTTCCTCATCTATCCTTCGAATCACTTTACAAACAGATTTCTGGCCTACATGAAGCTGCCAGGAACTGCTTTTGTGCGATCAAAATTGAGGGTCATTTCACCCAGATTAAATATCGAGTCATCCCAGGACAGTCCCGACCAGGAGAAACACTACTAGAGCTGCAAGAAAGGCAGCTGATTCAGACATTCAGCCACCAGTCAGGAACTTTATTTGGATTCATGTCGCCTGGCTATACAGCTGGACTCAGTGTCCCAGGGATTCATTTACACTTCCTGTCTAAGGACCGACAACACGGAGGGCATGTGCTGGACTTTGAGACCAACAGTCAACCAGCTACATTGTCGACTGCTGTTATCCGGAAGTATAATCTTGAAATCCCAGATACCAAGGAATTCGGTACCAAGTGTGTGATAGTTCACGACAAAGTTGATCTTGATAGGGCCGAGGGAATGCACCATTCATGATCAAGTAAGACAAGGGATGATGAAGATCAACTTCATTAAATGTTATGATAGATAATTATTACAACAGAATGGAAAAAGAGAAGGGTAATGAGTATTATTTGCAGAGCGAGGCTCTGCAGCCCTAATACGATCCAGTCAAAATTGCGATCTCAATTCTAATTATTAGTGAGCTCTAATCTTATTAATTGGCCGCCTGCTGAATCAGGGCTTCCTATTAGCTTATTAAAGTAAACATTATATAACTATCTATATATAGAAGTTAGGGCTTAAATTTAGGGTATTATAATTATATATATTGATTCCATGTTGATCCTTGCACCAATTCCATATTGATTCCTTCATCGATTCCCGCATCAATTCCTGGGGGATTCCTGGGCTGATTCCGTGTTGATTCTACATAGATTCCTGTGTCGATTCCTGTGTCGATTCCTGTCTTAATTTCTTGCCTGATTTCTTTGCTGATTTGTTCATGATTTCTAGGGCTATTTGATATTAATTTATTAATTAATTCAACCTTCTCTATGAGTTGAGGGCTGTAGGTCTGGATTGGCTCCCAGTAGGTTAAGCCATCTAATTAAGCATCTATAGTAATAGACAGGCCACCTGTGTTGCTCTGCAATGAATGACTTACGACGAACACGTGACGCCCCTGTAAAGCCTAAGCAAGCCTGGGGATCCGGGGAGCGGCATGCCCCCTGATATATATAACAAAGTTGAAAGAGCACTAGCCCATTCAGACACTTGAGGCCTAACCCACCGCCCAAATAACCCACAATAGAACACCACCCGAGAAGACAATTGGAGTAGTGTATTAGGGTTAAGGCGATGAACTCGCTGAGCCCTTCCTTAAATAAGATATTTATCTACATCAGGGAGATCAGGGTTGAAGAAGTCAAGAAATCTGCCAATTAGAAATAGTTGAGATAATGATGTCACTCAATCCAGATATCTAATATTGAATATCTATATATCCACTGTACCAGTTATATATCTAGGATACCTAGGTACTAGGACTATAATGCTGAGCAATTCAAAGAAAATACTGGTATACTATTGTTCTATATGCTTAAATATGATGTGATATAGGGTCTGTCAGGGCCTAATGTTGGATAAATTTAGTACTCCAAGTAATATTTACTGTCATGCTTATTAATAAATGTATTGGGGCCAAATCTTCCAAGCTAATCCTCTAAGGCTGGGCTTAATCCTCTGGCTGACAATCCAGATCATCAGATAGTCTCTTGGCCTACTTCAGCTTTGATCCTGCCAAGCCCTTCATACGAAGAGGTAAGACTTTAGTGCATGTTATATAAGGTTGACTTTTCAAGCGGCTGTGCAGCAATTTAATTACCATTCTAGGGATATAGTCAGTCTATCAACAAAAGCTGACATCACCTAAGCTTTTAGACATGGTTATATAAGTATCACTTTAATTTTTTATTTTGCATACTTTGGCAATATAATAACAACAACAACAACAATAATAATATGGGCTTCTTCTCTGGCAAGTGTGAGCCTGATGCGGCTGATAATCAGTGGTCATCATACTGTCCCTCGGTGCCTGTCGCCTTCCTCTTCTTCGTCCTGTTCAGCGTCTCCTTCGTCTTCCACTGCTTTCAAGCTCTCCGACACCGCCAGCTCTTCTGTCTCGTTATGATCACCGGTGTGCTCTGGGAGGTTGCTGCCTTCGCCTCACGCGTCTATTCTGCCAAAAGTCCCACACAGAAGGGCGTGTTTGATACCTCATACCTGCTTCTCATTCTTGCGCCCGTCTGTGTCAACGCCTTCGACTACATGGTTGTCTCGCGTCTGGTGCGCCGCTTTCTCTTCCGGCAGCGCGTGTGCGGCTTGAGTGGACGAGTTATGGGCAAGCTTTTTGTCTGCTGTGATATTGTGTATGTTGGAAAGATTAATAATACTGAACTAAAAACTATATCTAATATTATAGATCCTTCATTGTACAGATCGGCGGGGGGTTGATGACCCTGAGCTCCAAATCCAGCACCGAAAAAACCGGCCTCCATATTTTGACCTTTGGAGTGGTATTCCAGCAGGCCCTGATCGTCTTCTTCTTTGTGGTCACAGTAGTCTGTGGACGAAAGACAGCCTATACCGTTAGAAACTCGCAAACTATCCAGGCTGGGATTCAGAAAACTCTGCATGTTGTCCAGGGATCTTTAATTCTAATTTCTGTAAGTATATATATACACACCAATTCCGATATCTATATACTGATAGTGGCTAGTACCGCATCATCTATCGTATTGTTGAGTTTTCCTCTGGCGAAGGCAGCTCCCTGAACAGCTACATTGATAACCACGAGTGGTGTGTATATGTTTTCGATGCTGGCCCGATGTTCCTTGCCGTCCTTTTGATGAATATCTGGCATCCGGGCGCCGTCTTGAAAAAGTCCAAGGATTACTATGATGATTCAGTGCCCGTGGCGGAGATGGAGCACCAGCCTCTGGCGACTACACCATCCCCATATGAGCATGAAGAATTACAGGTTAGGTGATTGTGAATGTATATTTATAGTTGAGCATCAGGTGGAGTTTTATATGATAGTCTATAGGGCAAATCTCATACTTTAGATACTTACTAAACCTTTATATTTCTTCTTTATTAAATAATTTGTTTTTATAAGGCAAATCTCATATTTTTGATACTTCCTAAACCTTCATATTTTTTCTTTATTTTGGAATATGATAGTTCATTTTTTGAGAGGATTTCAAAAATATAGTCCTTTTTCTTATAGGCCTAAAGGTGGTGGAGTTATAAGGGGTTAAAGATATTATAGAAACCTTAATCTAATTAGTATAGAACTCTTATATTAAACTTAATTAAGATTTCTATAATATCTTTAATATTTTAATAACTAGAGGGGCTATAGACCTTAGCTAAGCTTCTAAAGAAAGCTTATTCTCTATATAGTTATCTATTCTTACTATAGATTAAATAAGGAATATTAAGGTAGTATAGTTATAGGTTAAAATCTCTACTATTTATATATATATATAGCTATATA